>NC_140000.1:8961609-9034109 GCF_964263955.1 Coregonus lavaretus
TCTCTCTGTGTGGGTCTGGGTCTCTCACTCCCTCTCCTGGTCAGCCTGCCCCTTGCTCTGTGTCTGTGTGCCTCGAGCTCTTTTCACATTATTTACCATTTAAGTCATTTAGCAGACACTCTTATCCTGGCAGGAGAGGTGAAAAAGGAAGGGATCGATGTAAATGGAAAGAGCAGAGAGAGAGAGGATGATAGTGCTAGAGAAGGGAGGAAACAGTTGAGAGAGGAGAAAAGCAGGATGAGAGCGGTAGAGGGAAAGAGTGAGATGGAAAGAGAAACGCAGAGTAGGTCTACACAGTATGGAGAGGGACAGTAGGTCTATACAGTATGGAGAGGGACAGTAGGTCTATACAGTATGGGAGAGAGACAGGTAGGTCTACACAGTATGGAGAGGGACAGTAGATCTATACAGTATGGAGAGGGACAGTAGGTCTATACAGTATGGAGAGGGACAGTAGGTCTACACAGTATGGAGAGAGACAGTAGGTCTATACAGTATGGAGAGGGACAGTAGGTCTATACAGTATGGAGAGAGACAGTAGGTCTAATACAGTATGGAGAGGGACAGTAGATCTATACAGTATGGAGAGGGACAGTAGGTCTATACAGTATGGGAGAGGGACAGTAGGTCTACACAGTATGGAGAGAGACAGTAGGTCTATACAGTATGGAGAGGGACAGTAGGTCTATACAGTATGGAGAGGGACAGTAGGTCTATACAGTATGGAGAGGGACAGTAGGTCTACACAGTATGGAGAGAGACAGTAGGTCTATACAGTATGGAGAGGGACAGTAGGTCTATACAGTATGGAGAGAGACAGTAGGTCTATACAGTATGGAGAGGGACAGTAGGTCTATACAGTATGGAGAGAGACAGTAGGTCTACACAGTATGGAGAGAGACAGTAGGTCTACACAGTATGGAGAGAGACAGTAGGTCTACACAGTATGGAGAGAGACAGTAGGTCTACACAGTATGGAGAGAGACAGTAGGTCTATACAGTATGGAGAGGGACAGTAGATCTATACAGTATGGAGAGAGACAGTAGGTCTATACAGTATGGAGAGGGACAGTAGGTCTATACAGTATGGAGAGGGACAGTAGGTCTATACAGTATGGAGAGGGACAGTAGGTCTACACAGTATGGAGAGGGACAGTAGGTCTATACAGTATGGAGAGAGACAGTAGGTCTATACAGTATGGAGAGGGACAGTAGGTCTATACAGTATGGAGAGGGACAGTAGGTCTATACAGTATGGAGAGGGACAGTAGGTCTATACAGTATGGAGAGAGACAGTAGGTCTATACAGTATGGAGAGGGACAGTAGGTATATACAGTATGGAGAGGGATAGTAGGTCTATACAGTATGGAGAGAGACAGTAGGTCTATACAGTATGGAGAGGGACAGTAGGTCTATACAGTATGGAGAGGGACAGTAGGTCTATACAGTATGGAGAGAGATAGTAGGTCTATACAGTATGGAGAGGGACAGTAGGTCTATACAGTATGGAGAGAGACAGTAGGTCTATACAGTATGGAGAGGGACAGTAGGTCTATACAGTATGGAGAGGGACAGTAGGTCTATACAGTATGGAGAGAGACAGTAGGTCTATACAGTATGGAGAGGGACAGTAGGTCTATACAGTATGGAGAGAGACAGTAGGTCTATACAGTATGGAGAGAGTCAGTAGGTCTATACAGCGTGGAGAGGGACAGTAGGTCTATACAGCATGTGTTTCACTCAGTAAATTAATGGAGCAGGCAGTGGGCCGAGTGCTGCAGTCAGATATCTAAGGAGGTCAGTGTGTCTCTGATAACTTTTCCCCTGTGATCTCTCCCTCCCTTTCTCTCCCCCTTCCCCTCACTACCGCTCTCTCTCTTTCTTTCTATATCCCCCTCTCTCTCTCTTCCCCCTCTACCTCTCTCTCTCTCTGCATCTCCAGGCTGTCAGTGACTTCTGTACAGATCCCAACAAGTTTGTGCTCAACTCCACCCACTTCAACTCTGGGACCAGCTCAGGTGCAGTAGTGCATCTCTCCACACTAACAAAGAGTCTCGGCTCATTTCATTCTTATAGCCTTTCATTTTGATGCTGAAATGCCCTGACACACTGTATTCATTGCTGATTGATGGTGTGCTGCTGTCCTCTGTCCTATCCAGACGTGTTGGATTATTACCTGACCTGCAGCAGACGTATGAACAGCCCATTCCAGCAGGTAGTAACTGTTCTCTGTAGATGCTGTGTCTCATGTAGTGGTGGTAGGGGGATCATGATTCCAATAACAAATGGACTCTTCTGAGTGCCCTGAAATTAGTGGGCTGGACCAATGTAAATATATGGGGGTTAGTATTATTTCTGGGCAACTCTATAATTCCAACCCTGGTGGCACTGATATAGGACAGTAAGTAAACTTGTATTATCTGATAGGTACTAATCAGGATGTTTACAGAATATACAGTGTTAGCATGATGATGCTAAGCAATATTTTCAATGACCTGTTGTATGCAGCTGCTGACCCAGTCACAGAGGGCCCTTTCCAGCATCCACACACACCTCTCCAGCCTGGACCGGAACGCTCTCCCACAGGTCCCCAAGGCAGAGGTACGTCACACTGGACCTGGGTGCAACCAATGACACAAAGTGGCTGCCAAATATATCAAAGCACAGTGATATGTTTATGAAACTGAGTGTGATATTATCCTTACCTATTGTCGTTGTAGAAGTCACTCAGGGAGGTTCAGCGGATTCTCAATGCCACAGAGGGCAACTTTCACCAGCTAGTGGCGCTACTCAACTGTCGAGGTCTCAACAAGGTAGGCCTAGTGTTTAACATGGGGTGTAATGATCTCTGGTGTGTTCTTGCTGTTTTCTCAAATCTTTTTGCTCTTTCTGTCTCTGTTTGTTAGGATTATATTGACTCTTTGAAAGGCCTGTGCTATGACGGGATGGAGGGATTGCTCTACCTCTCCCTCTACTCTTTCCTTTCGGCTCTGGCCTTCACTGCCATCCTCTGTTCCCTGCCCGGCGCCTGGAGAAGCTTCCCCAGGTGTGTGTTTGTGTGTGTGTGTGTCTGTGTGTCTGTGTGTGTGTGTGTGTGTGTGTCTGTGTGTGTGTGTGTGTGTCTGTGTGTCTGTGTGTGTGTCTGTGTGTCTGTGTGTGTGTCTGTGTGTGTGTGTGTCTGTGTGTGTCTGTGTGTGAGAGAGATAGAGAACGAGATATGTTATTGATGTCATAACGTTGTTGTTGATGTTGCTGACGTTTTCTACATCGTAGTTTAACATTTTCTCGGAACATGCTCAGCAGTAAGGTATGATTGTACTATATTGAGGTGCATCTCTAGGTGTGGTTTGACGTACTGGATGAATGTAGTGGTCCTCTGTAGCTCAGCTGGTAGAGCACGGCGCTTGTAACGCCAAGGTAGTGGGTTCGATCCCCGGGACCACCCATACACAAAAATGTATGCACGCACGACTGTAAGTCGCTTTGGATAAAAGCATCTGCTAAATGGCATATTATTATTATTATTATTATTATTATTAATGTGTAGTTCACTACTGTACCTCCAGGTCTGTCAGAGCTTCTGTCTGTCTGTAGTAAACAGCTTCCAGCTGTGTCACAGCCAGAAACATGAAGGGAAAAAAAGATTAAGGGATCAACAAGGGGATTATTTTTTTCTATTTGCGAATATTGATGTAAAATTAACAGGAGGTATGTATTCCAAAGGACATTGCTGAATGCACCATCACAAACCAATTCATTTAACATATTATTATTTTACCAAAAAGTTCACAGATGTTTTGGCTGTCTTCCACAAATGTACAGTGTGTTCCATATCAGTTGCATTGGATGTCACAGGTTCATAGAAAGTGTTACCAAAACACACAATTCTTGTTCTCCTCTCCCCTCTCTCCGACGGGCGACAGTGATTCCGAGGAGTATGAAGATTCGGACAGCGAGAGCGAGGACCCCTTCACTTCCCATCAGGCACGTAGACAGCCGGCCGCGGGGTCTCAGCGAGGGGCCTTGCCCCCCTTCTATAATTACCAGGGGGCCGGGTGGACTCCCCCCTTTTCTAGCGCGCCACCCCTCCCGTGAGTAACACAGACACACAGACACACAGACAGACAGACAGACAGACAGACAGAGTTGCCTCAGAGAGATCCCCCGGGAGTAAGATGAAGTTGCCCCTAGTCACTGATCTAAGGTCAGTTTTTTTACTGTAGTGGTTGAGGATGAAGACTTGGGGAGGGTAAGCTGATCCTAGATCTGTGCCTTGGTACAACTTCAACTCGAAGCTCCCAACTGAAGCCAACAAGATCATGATACTCATATAGGCCCAGTATAGAGTAGTGGAGCATGCATGAACACACAGACAGACCTACTGACTAAGTCTGCTCTGTTAATAGATAGGCACAAAACAGAGACACACACATATTTACTTCACCACACCCTGTAATGTTAGCGTACATGAACACACATGGAAACCGTTTGACATAGGGAATACATTGGATATAGTTCTACCTCACACCCACCCGTACATGTACAGTAATGGAGTCGTTAGAATCACTCTGCCTCCATATAGACACATAAGGATAGCTTCGTCAGGGGAAGGAAACACACGCAACGCAGACAGACACACAGACAGGTCTACTGTGGACTGCAGGGTAGGCAGAGTAACAGACACACAGACAGGTCTACTGTGGACTGCAGGGTAGGCAGAGAAACAGACACACATACAGGTCTACTGTGGACTGCAGGGTAGGCAGAGAAACAGACACACAGACAGGTCTACTGTGGACTGCAGGGTAGGCAGAGAAACAGACACACAGACAGGTCTACTGTGGACTGCAGGGTAAGCAGAGAAACAGACACACAGACAGGTCTACTGTGGACTGCAGGGTAGGCAGAGAAACAGACACACAGACAGGTCTACTGTGGACTGCAGGGTAAGCAGAGAAACAGACACACAGACAGGTCTACTGTGGACTGCAGGGTAGGCAAAGAAACAGACACACAGACAGGTCTACTGTGGACTGCAGGGTAGGCAGAGAAACAGACACACAGACAGGTCTACTGTGGACTGCAGGGTAGGCAGAGAAACAGACACACAGACAGGTCTACTGTGGACTGCAGGGTAGGCAGAGAAACAGACACACAGACAGGTCTACTGTGGACTGCAGGGTAGGCAGAGAAACAGACACAACTCCAGAAGTCTGTCTTTCTGTGTGTCTGTCTATCGGTCTGTCGAGCCTTCCAAGACAGACGTAGACCGGTCCGATCGATCACTCACAGATCTTGGCTGTTTTTCAAATGACACCCTATTCCCCATATAGTGCACTACTTTGGGCCAAGTATCCGAAAGTAGTGCACTATAAGGGGAATAGGGTCATTTGAGACACAGCCCTTAATACTGCGGCGATATGAGGCTCAGGTTGACCTAGGTAAAAACCCCATCACTCCCACCCACCATCCACACTGTGGTGTCCAAGTCTCATGTTATCAAGTCTCTCAATTTACTCTCACCTCTCTCTCTCTTTCTGTCTCTGTCTTTTATTATTTCTTTATCACTCCCTCTCTCTCGCTCTCTCTCTCTGTCTTTATCACTCCCTCTCTCACTGTCTTCCTCTCTCTTTCACTTTCTTTCTATACTTTGCAAGTCCAGTTAATGCCCTAAGAAGTGTACTTTCCTACCTTATGCCTTAGCATGTACAACATAACTAAATGCCAAGTCCAGTTGGTGTATACAGGCGCTGTAAACACTGTGATCATCAGTGTCCCTAGCCTAGATCTAATAGTAACAGTATCATGACCAAACTGCCCAGAGTAAAGTAACTCAGATTCCAGTCACCAAATAAACAATAAGAATGCAGTGGACTCCTGATAAATGCTCTGGTTTGGGGCTGTCTGGAAAGCATGCACTAAAGTGGAGCATGTGGATATCCAGAGCAATTAAAAATGAATGTATTTTGAATTGGGACTGGTGAAGTCTCAAGTTTTAAGTTACAATGCACTTACATGTTGCACACAAATGTGCACTTCATCATTGTACATGAGTTTGCATTTCCCAAAGTGCACTTATCAGGAGTGGACTGTGTCTATAATATCCTTGTCCCCCATGCTGAAACCACCAGCTATCCCGCTGCCTACGTAGACATAGTGCCCTAATAACACTAATGCCACCAGTTATAAGGAGGTCCGTTTCTACATCACCATTTCGCTAATCGCTCTTCCTCCCGTTCTCTCCTTACCCCACCTCGGTTCCCTCCTTTGGCCCACCTACCTCTTTTCGTCTCCCTCTCTCTCACTCATTCTCCACTCCTGCTCCCCTTCCTCCTCTTCTGCCTCCTCCTCCCAATTTTCCTTTTGTTTCCTCTCTCTTTCTGTCTCTATACAGGACTCCAAACGTTTCCTCCAATGGCAACCCTGGCTATGAGAGCCTACCCCTGACTGACAGGCAGTCCCCACCCCCCTCTGTGAGTTCCTTTGTATTCGTGACATCCTAATCTGTGGCATTTGTCATCACTATGCGTGTAAACCGTCCCTCGAGGTGTTATTTGCCTGTACGTTTGTCGTTAGTCGATAATAAACATTCTGGATCTAACTAACTGGTGGTGGTGGTGGTGGTAGCGGTGGTGGTGATGGTGGTGGTAGTGATGGTAGCGGTGGTGATGGTGGTGGTGTGGCTCCAAACTCACAGGACCCTGTAGACCAGGAGTGTAGGCATGGGTGGGCCTGGGTGGCGTAGGCCCATCCACATTTCTGCAGGCCCACCTACCAACTAAATTCTGTCTACGCACCTGCTGTAGGCTGGCATTCTATTTTTTTTATTCAACTAACCTAAAGTATGTGTACTATCTCTTGAATGGGAAAGCTCACTTTCTGCCCCTAACAACTGACTCCGTCGGTTGTCACCTCTCTGACTCTGGACATGCTAGAAAGGATGTAAATACAGTGCTTTCTGACCACAGATCTGAGACCTAACCCTTGACCATTACCCTACCTTTGTCCTTTCTAGCATTACCATCCCAGTCCTAACTTTACAACAGTCCCTGGTGCTTGAGGTAGAAGTAGCCTCCATCCACCTCTGATCTGGGATCAGATTACCTGACACCCATTGTCTTAACCATTTGGAGGTAGACAAAACTGACCCTGGATCAGTGGTTGTGGATAACTTCTACCTCCTCTACCCCTGTTGTTGGGGGCATAACGTGACCACGTGAGTGCTCATCTTCATACGTGAGATGATTTTGAAACAAAGATGAATAATGGAGATTTCTTGTTGTTTTCTTGTCTCCCTTCTCTCTGTACACCCTCCTCTGTGGATCTTCAATGGCGGCTCCCCCTTATCCAATCAAAACGCTGTTTCTGAAAGTACAGTACTCTCCCAGCATGCTGACTGGTTACGGGGGTAGTCAAACACACCCCAACTCTGCCCATTCAAGGAACCTGTATTCACGTTAACTTTTTTTAATGTTTAAAAAAGTATAGAATTTTTTTTGTTTTCTTATGAATGGACACTTTACTGAGATGAAGAAAAAATAACTAATCCCCAAAAACGGAGCTTTATATGTAAATTAAAGGTGCGTAACGTCAGTACCGTGGAGTATTATGATTAAAATCACAAACAAACAAGGTTGAATGGACTGCTGTAGAACCTCAGAGTAAGCTAATGTCAGATAGATACAGTAGGTAGCATGATTATGAAGAGGTCTGAACCAGGTTCACTCGGTCAAAGTCACCCCTTACAATCCCCTGTCTGTCCAGTGTCAACAGTTGCGCGGTGAGCCAGAATGGTATTGACGTTACTACATTGTAGTTCTATATTTTTTAAATGTATCACCACTTTATTTTCACGTTTTTATATCTATATATTGTTGTAGAGAAACACTGACACGTAGAAACAAGACACATTTTGGGGTGAATGAATATGCAGTCCCCTCACTTGGTATTCAACGTGCTATTTTTTAAAATTTACTTTTTATAGGTGAAAATTATGTATCTCCCTTGTATTACCTTCTGATACTATACTGTACATTTCACTGTTGATTTTATCTAAATCAGGGATGGGTAACTCAAGTCCTTGGGGGCTGGAGTGGTGATTTAACTAATTGCATTCTAAACTGAAGATCATGATTAGTCGATTATTGGAGTCAGGTGTGTTAGCTGGGGCTGGGGCAAAAGTGTGACACCAATCAAGTCCCTAAGGACTGGAGTTGCCCATCCCTAATCTAAATAATCATGAAACTTTGCTCTTAAAAATAACATTCAAGAGAGGGCTATAGTACCGCCTCTCTGTAGGTTGAATGGAGAACTACAACTCCCAGCCACGAGACCGTTAGAGAACTACAAATCCCATGCAATGACAGCAGGTACATAGCAATAAAACTCCTGCCACTGGTGCTGTAGTAGCCCTACTGTAAATAGCAATAACTATCTATATAGCAGTGGGTTTCTGAGGTCTCTATAGGATGTTATGTATATAAATATGGTATGTCAGAGATTTAATTGAACCCCGTCCTTGCCTACTGACCTTGTTAACCCTTGAATTGCGTTTGTAAGGTATAATCAATGCTCCTTTTGAATGGCATCCTTTTTCACTCCAGAGTCTAATATAAATAAAATAATAACAATGAATACATTTTGGCCTTACTTGTGTAAATCACTAAACTGTGAATGAACTGTACTGCTGAACCTCTGAAAGAATGTGTATGCACACTGAAAGACAACACGAAACACATTCTTATATATAAATAACACACATTTTCTTAATTTTTTTTTCATATCCTCAGAGTCTGTGTGTTTATAGTTTGAGCGCGTGTAACAGAAAGACAGTGCTCCCATTCACTTGGATATGCATAGTTAGATGGAGACGCAGACAGAACACAAGAACATAGAAGTATTATTTACACACAGTCGGTTGTCAACACGACATCCAGTACCTCCTCGGTGCATAGAATAACTAAAAGACAAACCAGTTCTAACTGGTCTACCTCGACAGTGCAGTGCATAGATGCGTAAGTAGGAAGAGAGAGAAGGAAAGAAGATATAGATGCAGCTGTAGTGTAGCAATCCAAACAACGGCCAGTAAACTGTTACAAACAAGCCATTTGGGACAGAAATCCCTCGTCATCTTAAATTCTCTTTGGAACTTCGTGTGTGTGTGTGTGTGTGTCCACACTCCTCAGCGACCAGTAATGCATTTCCTGAAAGATGTCCTTTTTGTTAAGCGTCTCTTGTTTTCCTAAATGTTATTTGTTTTTCCAGAGTAGAGCAGGAGTTTGAGTCCCATGCTGAATGAATGAATGAATGAATGAATGCCCAGGCCAGAGGAATCACTTCCTGAGGTCATCAGAGTTCAGCCAGGTTCCGTACTCCTCCACATCCCTCCTCACAACCAGGAGCATCTCTGCCACGTCCGGAGACAGCTGTTCACTGAGAAATGTACTGAGAGAGAGAAGAGCAGTGGGGTGAGGGAGAGAGAGAGTGGGGTGAGGGAGAGAGAGAGGGGGGTGAGGGAGAGAGAGAGAGACTGGTTTACAAGAGTGCAAAGTACAAACTGTGACAAAGACACTGTGGTAAGACCCATGTGACCACTCATCCAACAGGATGAGATCCAATGAGACCGAGCTCTAACAGACTAGTAGTCTACCACAGTCAAATTCTGTGGGCTGCGTTCCTGACAGGATTACTCTATGTAAAAAATTTACAGAGGGACATTTCTGTTTGTAAACAACATGCATGACAAGTTGAGCATTTGCATATTTTTGCATTTATCACTATCGGCTGTAAAGTTGGAGATACTGTGTCTTTGATTAGGAGTTATTCAATACATGTCTGCATTTGTGCATAGTCCCCTCCCTCCCTCCCTCACCGGAGATCTGCTTCGTTCCCAATGCAGACAGGACTCTTTAGTTTGGAGTCGAGGTTGTAGTAGTGTCCATTAACCTGGCGCACTGCAAGCCAGTGCCGCCGCCTGACGGGGAGGGACACAATTCCGAGAGAGACACGTGACGGAACGTTCAGGATGAACCCCTGGACCTTGTCAACACAGAGACTCTGTACTGATCTGAGGGAGGAAGGGAGAAATAGAAAAAGAGAAGGAGATTTTGGTTTAAAATCAACAGAGCCACAGTGGTGGAGAAGGGGGGGCACAGGAACAGTGATAAAACTAGGGCAAGATCTGTGGCGAAGTTTCCTTATCAGTATATTTTCTTTGGTCAATAAAACTGTAGCTCTTCGTGACCTGTAGCAGTACTTGGTTTGATTTGAATTCATTCTACAGGTGTATTTCATTGCCAATCATTTATTCTCCTACCAAATCTGTCTGGCCCTGGTGCTGAGGTATTGAAGTGTCTGACCTGCGTTTGTCCCACCATACTGCAGCCAACCCTCTGCTCTGTAGGGCAGCCATGATGACGTTGACGTCATAGTTCCCTGTGCCCAGCATCGAGCGGTGAGGGTTCACCACACATTGTGGAGCTAGCCTGGGGAGGAAGGGGTAAGAGGGGAACACGTGGTAAAAACAGATTCACATACTCTTGGAACTCATGGAGAATGTGTGGTGAGGTGCTCTTTGGATCACAGGCTTATATCAGTACTTGATGATTTACATGCAGAGATTGCATATTGAAGAGACTGTGTTGTTATCATTGACACAAAGAACCCTGTTTAGCCAAAGCAACCGCCCCCTACAGATGACATTACACACACATCGCCTGACCCAAGTGACCTCACCGCTTGCAGATGTCATCTGCCGCCTCCTTTGTGAACACTTGCTCCTGCAGCACGTTGTTCAGAGCATGAATAGCGCACAACTCCAGTCGCTGCTTCTCATGGAATACCTCTCCTTCGCTCATAATAACCCTGTTGGACAAAATACACAAAACATTCGCATATTGACTGCAGCTGTTCAATACATTGTTGAATAACGTATATGAACTTTCAACAAAACAACAGTGAAAAGGGCATGAATGAAACACTTTCCAGGGAGTAAAACAATAGCTATCTCCACTGTAATATTCTAGAAAAAACACGTGCATTCGAAGTCCAATATAATACTTCTTCATTTCATTCATATATTAGCTAGCTAGCTAAATCAGTCGTTACCGTATTGGAAGTTGTCCGCAGTGTAATGGCCAAATAAAGTGGTGTATCAATGTCAGTAATAGCTCTTTCAGTGCTCTTATTCCGTGACAAACAAAATAATAAAATGTACCTAGTGTACACGTAAATCTATTATACATAAACTTGCTGATTGTGCGATTTTACGCTCACAAGAACATGCTGGTTAATTCTCTACTAAGAATGAGAAACCGGAAGCTTGCTTGATTGTTGTTGTTCAGCTGTCACGCCCCGTAAATTGGAGCGAGCGTTGTTTTCGTCCCCGCTGAACTGCGCTGCAACGCGCATCAGGCTATCCAATCAGTGATTAGTGCGCGCTGAAAGCGAGGAACTATGCGCGGTGACAGCAAAGATGGCGCGTCTGGAAAAGCCCATAGACTTAGATAGACATCGCATCATTGTATCTGTCCCATCATGGCGTCTGTGAGAGCAGGGGCAGCGCGATCTCCATTTTGAAGTAGTCCATTTTCTATGAGTTGGTAAACAAACTGAAAGTGTGCATACCACTGAGGTATAATAAGAACTGAAGACTGCATCTAAGATGTCCGCCCGTTGTTTTCAAGGTAATCTACTCACTTTCGCATACGCCTATTCATTTCATGGACCGTCTATATCCGTGTTGCATCCGGTTTATACGGACCAACATCACATGCGCAGTAGCACTCAGTGCACACAGGGAGCAGCGCAAGCAGCGACGATGTCATCACGTCATCCAAAAACAGAGCAGACATTGGATGAATATAACATTTAAATATCTTCTGCTGTGAGTGATTGAAAAAAATCAGCCTCAGCGACAGTTATTTTAATAATTAATTGGATGTTTTGTGCACAAAGGTGATGACTAAGTGTCTTATTAGGAATTTTCAAATCTGACTTCTCTATGTGGCAATGTATGGAAATTGTCTTTCTGGGCCTGGCGTCAGTTAAAACTGCAGTACCGAAGCAAAACTGTAGGAGCAGTCGAAACCATGCTTCAAGTCCGGAACCATGGCCTCTTGGTTCATACTGCCACCTGGAGTGCGTTGTTTGAACAGGTATAAAGCTTGGCGATTTACTGCCACCTGCAGTTATGGAAGTATAATGAATTGGCTGATCCCTCCTGGTGACCTGGTTGGAATTATGTGATCCTTCCTTAACCCATAGGAAGTCCCACCCAGTAACTACTTCAAAATGGTGAAAGTGCTCAATGGCGCTGCCCATTCTAAAATATACTTTTAGGCACTAGAGTCCTCTATCTATTTCTATGGGAAAAAACACAAACATCTTGTCCAAATGAGCATTACAAGTTAGTGCCTTAGTATAAACTGTTTAACTGTGAATAAAAATGATTTAATTACTTTATTGTATTTCATTGTATTTGTACAACATCGTAATTAGCAGCCATAAAAATCACATTTGACAAAAATTATTAATCGAAAAACATTTTTTGATTACTCCCTGTATCAGGGAAAATCTCTGTACAGTTTTCCTACAAATAATTCGAAGAGAACATCCAGAACCAGAATCCGAAAATAAGAACACGCAGACAATGTAGTGATGAGGCGCACTCTAGTGGTCAATAGAAATGCTGCAGGAAAAAGTATCAGTGAGGGTTGGGGGCCAAAACTTTCCCTTCCAAAATGATGGATACAAGGAATAATTTAAATGTAATCTTATTTGGAATGTAACTTTTCAAATCTCAGGGTGTATCAAGGTATCTTGAGGATGGCATTAATAATCACTCATCAACATTAATTTACTTTTAAATAACAGGCAGTTTTCTGTCTCTGGCACATGGTAGGCACTTCCCCTCTCTGGCCTTTTTGGCCATAGTTCTCCGGATGGTTGGTCAGGGCCAGGGGCTTTCAAATTCAGTCTGAGCTCATGTCCCCACAGTCACACACGGATGTCAGTAGACTGGGGTTGGCAGGCTGTGTTGTTTGCTGTTTGTTTGTACGGGAGCAACAGTTACATTAGTTTTGCTGTGAGCTGTAAAAGTTTCCTCCCTGCAAGTAATACATGTGATAAGAGTCTTACAGGTACAGATATTTAACCCCTTATTATAATGCTGGATGCCAGTGCTTGATGGTTTGGTACCTAAACCATGAGCAAATAAATGTTTTACCTTATGCAAAAAGGGGTTACGTACCCAGATTTTATTGTGCTGCTCACCAAAGTCATGAAGAGTGAAATGGTGATTTGTGGAAGATCATTAAAAATAATGTGGACAGGTTTGAGAAATAGCTACATTTGTTGTAAATGCTTTGGAATGGATGGTGTTATGTGTGAACATTAGAATTAAGACCATATTGTTACACAAAGTTTATATTCTGGCAATTCCCAAGCATATCTAACATTTTGACTAATAGTTCATGCTTCTGATAGCACTGAACGTTCTAAATTCTCTCTGATTTGTTGCATTCTAGCCTGGTTTCCATCTCTGTGTCTCTGTTCAGCTATTACATTCCAATCCTTGCCAAAGCAAATGACAGGAGTGGCAAGGAGTTGAATGTTAGCTAAAAAGACTGGTACCCAGACTAGTTGTATTCTATTAAAATCAAATCAAATTTGATTCGTCACATGCTTCGTAGACAACAGGTGTAGACTAACAGTGAAATGCTTGGTTACGGGTCCTTTTCCAAAAATACAGAGTTAAAGATCAAATAAAAAAATACGAATAAAATATAAATAGTGACACGAGGAATACATATGCAGTGAATAACGAGGGAGTACCAGTACCAAGTCGATGTGCAGGGGTACGAGGTAATTGAGGTAGCTATGTATTGTACATATAGGTGGGCGTAAAGTGAATAGGCAACAGGATAGATAATAGACAGTAGCAGCAGCATATGTGGTGAGTATGAAAGTGCGTGTGTGGCGTCAGTATGCATGCGCGTGTGTGTGTATGTGTGTTGGGGTGTCAGTGTAAGTATATGTGAGTGTGCATAGAGTCAGTGCAAGATAGTTAGTGCAAAAAAGGGTAAATGCAGGTAGTCCGGGTTGCCATTTGATTAGCTATTTAGCAGTGTTGTTTAGAAGTCTTATGGTTCGGGGGTAGAAGCTGTTCAGAGTCTTGTTGGTTCCAGACTTGGTGCATTGATTTGATTTGATTGGTACCGCTTGCGGCAGCAGAGGGAACACTCTTTGACAATTTTTTGGGCCCTCCTCTGACACCGCCGTCTATAGAGATATATTGTATGGTAGGATTCGGTTCACTGGGGTTAGGTTAAATTGAAGTTTAAAAAAAGTTTATATCGTGTGCGGCTGTCTGTCAAGATGAAGGCCACCCTCTGGGTGGGTATGAGTTTTTCAAACGCACCTATGGCTTGGAAGCATTTTTGACATTCTCGGCTTTGGATGGCTGGTGGAAATGCCAAGTATGATGACGACAGAGCACCTACGATATGTGATTGGTCATGTCGGTTACGTTGTTTGTACACGTGTTGTATGGCTAAAATGCCGATTGGTCAAGACAACACAATTTCATTTGGGAGATCGTAGTTTTGTTCCGTGTCAACGAAAATAGTAGCTAGCTAGCTACTCTAGCACTTGGCCACCGCATAACTTTAGCTAAAAACACTTTATTCCAGTAGCTCGCGTCCCTTCACTGCATACGTTATTTACCCCCAACAAGCAGGCTGTTTTTAGCAAAATAACGAACTGGAGTTTACTTGCTATAAGTGTATCGGAACTTTTGAGGAGAAGCATTTCAGCTAGCAAGCTGCAGCTGGATAACGCGTTAGCATAACTTGATCGCTTGCTTGGCCAGTCGAGATCTAAATAGTCGTTAATAACTGCATCTATTCACTAATTTGAGGTGTCGTGGACCACTTTCTCGTCAATCAAACATAAGCTGCAAACATTTATTAGTTGCTAGCTACCGTTATTATTTCGACGAGGATCACTGAGAGCTAGCTAGCCCCAGTCACCTGAATACTATTATTTTTCTGAAGACATGGTAAGTCATATTTGTTTACAAACACTTTCATAAATGGATACAATCATTGGTTATTTAGCTAACTAACCTAGCAAGTCAATTGTTTGCCAGCTGTTTAGCTAACGTTAACTAACTAGTTAGCTAGCTAACTACAGTAACGTTACTTAGCCGAGACCTAACTTAGCTAACTGGTGAAGTTGGGTAACTAACGTTAGTTGGTTGTTTGCTTGCTAACGTTAACTAGCTAGAGTTAGCTTATATAACGTTAGCTACGATTGTCTTTTGCAGGGTAGTTCAGACAGTTGACACTTCTCCCGAACACATTTGAAATGGCAAACTGACCAACATAACTAACTGATTAACTTCTTCACGATTGTCAGCAAAGTAACTAACTATCATAACGTTAGCATACCCCAAAGTTGGCGTATGTAACTAGCTATGCAAGTTAGCTAGCTAACGTTAGTTAGCCAACCGATGATGATTTGGTTTGCTAGCTAGCTACCTAACGTTACGTTACGTTAGCTAGCTATATATCATACTTCCGTTCTTATATTTTTAGCTAAATTGAGTTGTAATAAGAACTACATTAATCTGTCACACGATTGGGCGATTTAATGGTACAGTAGATATTTGACTTGACAATGATGTGAGTTAGTCAGTAATTTTAGCCAGCAATGCTACCGTTAGCTAGCTTTCGGCTGTTAATTAGCTAGGTAGCTACAACCTAGCTTTATTTGACAAAGAAATAATGGCTAACTTGATGTCCGTTTTGTATGGCTAGAAAATGCTAATAAAATATCCTAACTTTGACAGGTTTGTACATTTCTCAATGAATAAACGGCCAGACATTGGTTGAAATCGCAGTTGTCAGTTGTGTGACAGATAGCTTATCCACTGCACTCATGATGATATTATCGTGAATCACTACCTGGCCTGTAGCCGACTCAACTCCACGATTTACGATAGTTGTGCAGCGGCTGGTGTGGGCAGACTGGAGCTCCTGGGTCACATACAATTACGTTTTTTAAAATAAAAAACTACTCATTTCAGCATCCTAAGAATAGCCCGCAATTACGTAGAAAAATGTCGTGTGTAATTGTGGGCTATTCTTTGGGTGCTGAAATCAGTAGTTTTTTATTAAAATTGATTTTATGTGACTAAGGAGCTGCACTCTGCCCACACTAGTCGCCGCTCGGCTACCCGGCTTATCAGACAGTAGCTAGCTACATTGATTCTGAGCCATCCTTTTTGGTGACAGCTTTACTGAAATATTCCCTCTACCGAGATGTTCTTGTTATTAATGTGTTTGGGATGTGTAGGTGCCATTTCCATAGTATTTACCATATTTGCACCTTTCTGTTGGTAGTAGGACAGAATAGTAATGTCTGTTTCTCTCTCTCCCCCCCACCCCTCACTTCTAGAACTCCAATGTAGAGAACTTGCCGCCCCAGGTTCTGCGTCTGGTGTACAAAGAGGTGTCTGCACTAGCTGCAGATCCCCCTGAGGGCATCAAGATCTACCCCAGCGAAGAAGACATCACAGAACTCCATACAGCCATCGAGGGACCAGGTAACTCATACCTCTGTGTCATGGGAAATGTTTTGTCTGCCTAGGGAAGTTGTAGTGTAGAACATGCTTAACCAAAGGCACTTGCCCATCGGGCAAGTACAGGTAATGTTTTACTTGCCCAAAGGTCATGGTCACTTGCCCAAAAAACAAAAATGGTCTGTTACACGCACAAATTGTTAAAATTTCAAGTACTTTTCATTTTAACATTGTTTGAAACAACCGAGTGTGCTCACTCGCTTGAAAAACAAGTAAAAAGCGGAAATAGTACTGTTTGTCCATTTTGAGACGCTGTAGCCAGTCCTCAAAATAGTCAGAATTAATCTAAGATAACTCTGTCATTAATTTTGATGTTTTTGCCAAGGAGATCTTAGTCACACAATTTTACATCTAACTTAAGATGTTTGGTGCAGTATTTCTCAATGAAAATGTTAAAATGAAAACGAGTCGTCTCTCGTTGAATGACAACAGAATTTACTGAAGAATCCCTACTGTTGGCCAATCACTAACAAAAAAAGTCACAAAATATTGTCTTAATATATGTACAAACTTTTCCGAGCTGTTTCGGCTGGGAAGCATGCAGACGCCTTTACTCTGACAGACTTCTGATGAAAAGGGTTAAAGTTATAAGTATGAAGTAATGATCACAGATGTAAAATACTCCATAGAGGCATGAAATTTAAGAGGGTCTCCGGTACTTTTGTGTACTTTTTAGCCAGTAGTTCTGAAAGTAGCGCTCAGCAGCCAAAAGTGGTACTTCGAAATTGCATACTGTCACGTGCAGATATGTGCACCATGTCATATCTCTCTCTCGCTCTGCTGTGTGTATCTTGTTGCTAGCTGTCACTCAAATGGCGAGGAGCTGAAGCTCATTGGCTGAAACTAATTGCTAGGGGCTGGCCCACGTGGGGTAAAATGTAGGGTAAATGGTGCAGCACAGCTTCCAGAAAAGTCGCTTTCAAACTAGAGATTTCGTGGCTAATTCAGGTTAGACATTGGCTAACTAGCACACAACTAGAGACAGTTGGCACAATAGACAACTAAATCGAATGTTTAGGCCTATCTTCACTGGCTAAACTGGAAAACACTTAGGCCTACTTGAGTTGCAAGGTAATTTGTTAAATGAAGGACTGCAAGCGCCATTTGAGCCCTGACTTTTGCTACTGAAACAGGTGCATCTTTCTCATCAATATCACTGCATGTTTAGCCTACTCCTGTTTTAACAGGGTGTAATTTGCTTATTATTGGGAGTTGAGACATTCAGTTGACACTATTAGAAAGCTAAAATTCTTCCATTTTTAACTATTTGATAACTGCATTTGGTGACTGTTTTTCTTTTGCCCTGTTCTTGATTTGTGAGTGTAAACTTGGCGGTCAGGCTTTTGGTAAACATGGCGGTCAGGCTTTTGTTAAACATGGCGGTCAGGCTTTTGTTAAACATGAAACAAAGTAGACTAATGAATATGCTGTTTGCCTTCATCAAAACAATGTTTTTGTTGCATATTTCCATCTGTAACCTATTCTAAATGACACACTAGCAATTCGCAAAATAGACTAGATGCATTTATTTTTCCAAAACTGCAGCTCGTAGTTGGAACACATATTTCCCTACTTTAATCAACCAGTCCATTTTGAATATGTGATAAATCTGTCGTGCTTTGGCGAGGAATGTAGCTTGTCTACGGTTTTGTTTGTGTATGCTATCAGTTTGATCCATTTTTATAGGCAGTAAGTTCTATAGTTCTAATGGGAGCTTGGGTGCCCAATGCGTTTGTGTGGCGGGAGCGGTCGGATCTAAATTGAGTGAGACACATAACGGAGGTAAAAGAGAATGTAGGGAGAACTGTGTGATCACTTGGCTTGATTTATTTTTTGTTGCGAGTCGCTTATGCACATGAACAAATGGAACACTAGAGTTGACTTGAAGGAACGCTACTCTTCAGGACAAAATTTCACATGTCCGTTCGGCCAGCCACAAAGCAGATTCCACCTTCCCCACTGTTCAGTTTACCTGCCCTGGGCAACTGTTAATGTCAACCCCTGCTTGACGTGGTTTATTTATTGTGCTTCAATAGAAGGAACCCCGTTTGCCGGGGGTGTTTTCCGAATGCGCCTGGTCTTGGGGAAGGACTTCCCTGCTGCACCTCCGAAGGGCTACTTCCTAACCAAGATCTTCCACCCAAATGTGGGCCACAAGGGAGAGATCTGTGTCAACGTCCTGAAGAGGGACTGGAGGGCAGAGCTGGGACTCAGACATGTATTACTGGTAAGAGACATTTAAACATCTCTATTGGTGGTTCTTAATAATCCAAAATAGCAATGGGTGAAAGAAAATATTGTATCTAGTGCATTTTATATTAACATTTTGTATAGTCATCTCTGCTTGGTTCAAGGAAAACCTTGAAATATACCCTGATGACTCACTGGTGTTCTCTCTCTCCCTTCAGACTATCAAGTGCCTTATGATCCATCCCAACCCTGAGTCGGCTCTCAACGAGGAGGCGGGGCGTCTGCTCCTAGAGGACTATACAGAGTATGCGTCCCGTGCTCGCCTCCTCACTGAGATCCATGCCATGGGGGGGCACGGAGGGACGTCGGGGGTGCCTCAGGACCCCGCCGATGGCCCCCAGCCCAAAAAACACGCAGGGGACCCTACCAAGAGGGCGATTGGGCCAGGGGTTGCCCCTTCTGCAGCTCTGGGTAACGGAGCCAATGGAAGCAGTAGTAGCAGCAATAGTAATGTTGTAGGGAAGAAGAAAACGGATAAAAAGCGAGCGTTGAGGCGACTCTAATGCTGCTAGGAGACTTCTCAGTGTGTGTGTGTGTGTGTGTGTGTGTGTGTGTGTGTGTGTGTATATATAAATATTGAAGTGAGCAGACTGCTTTTTTGTTCCACTCTCCCTGACTCTTTCTATCCCCCTGACTCAGTACTGTCCCTTTTGTACTCATTGCATCTTGTATCCCTGTTCATTCCTTATTGCCATATATTCTCCTCCCAATCTCCTGTGGATAAATCCATTTGCATTCAATCACTTTTTGACTGCACCCCATTTTGATTTTAATGAAACCTTCCATTCATATTTGCCCATTGTAGAAGTGCTCAGAAAGTGACTTTTTTGACCTGAATGCCAAAACATGCAAGAGATACGTGCTCATATTTGACTCCTTTTGCATACCCGCACCATACAATGACATCCATGTCTTCATCACTGGAAAAGATAATCGGTTGAGATTTGATAAAATTTTAAAGCTTACAAACAGGGTTGTCGGACTACTTAATAATTTATTGGGGGGAAAAAATGTTTTGTAATAAGTATTTTTTATTTTAAAAAAATATTCAAAAAATGTGACATGGATGTCTCATGGTAAGGTGGGGTATGCAAAATGTTTTGGCATTCAGGTCCAAAAAGTCACCTTCTGACTACTTTTTCCATGGGCCAACATGTATGGAAAGTTTTGTTTAAAACAAAAGGGATGTTGTCAAAAAGTGATTGATTCAAATGGATTTACCGCTGTGTGTTAGTAAGGAACCATGGAGAGAACTATCATGATCTAAGAAAGGTTTTATTGTGTTTCACACACAGCACTAGTGATTGTGTGTGTATGTCATGCAGTAGCAAACAGTAGCAACCCTGCTCAAGATTGTTTTGGCTTCAGTCTGACTCATCTCCCCTATCTGAAATTATGCTTCTTTCTGTTCAGTGTTCACTAAACAAAATGTGTTAGATATTTTGCAGGAACAGAAAATGCCTCTTTCTATCCCCAAATTGCCCCCCCCCCCCCCCTTCTTGGCATGGCTCCTGATGCTGAAATGGTACTGTGTACTGCCCAGCTAGCCTCGTGTTGGGAAACTGTGCTAAGATGTTTTGTCATGTCTGAGTTTAGTTACCTTATACGAAATCAGGTTGTCGTGCTTGAATAGCAGGAAGGGAGTAAGGGTGGAGGACTTATTAGAAGATTATTCTACTTTTTTGGTTCATAGTGTAACAAAACATGATGATGGTCATTCATTGGGTGGTCAAATGAGGAAGCAACAATGAGCAGTTTTCCTAGAAAATGTTTGTCTAGTAGTGATTGAAATGAGAGGGACACGAAGGGAGCAACATTTGGTCTGATTATTACTTTTAAAAATGTATTTCACCCCTTTTTTTGTACACGTTTCTCCCCCTGTATGACTTCTGTTTCTACGTTTTTACAAAACTGTCATTGTTTTGTTTGTTCTTTCATTGTCCAGTATTTGCAAGAGTGGTTTTAAAGTGACATGCCTATATTCAGACGTCTTGGTGCGTGTATGGAGAAGTAGATTATTGGCCATACAGGAGTAGGTTAGGGTGCAGGATTGTGCATATCATGGATTATTCATTATATCCCATATATAATTATGGATCTTTTTTTTAATGGTCATAGCTGCACATCTGGTCTTTAGTACTAATTTGCTAAATATTTTGATTTGTATGGATCAAATACCTGCTCCGGTCATATGCACTATCCAGCGCCTATCCTGTTCCCATATGGGCCATATTTGGAAAAACAATGTATTTCTCAACAGGGAAGCCTCAACAGATTTGGTAAAAAGGAACTCCCCACTCGATGCGCTCATCTGGCTGCGTTTCCTGGGCATGGTTTCTCCCTCAGTTCTAAATGCATGTTGGCGCCTACATTTCCCAGGGAAACACTCAACTGTTGTCTTTTACTTAGGTGGGAAAAGGTGCCTGGGAAACAGTCATTGTGCGAAACTTAACGGGTGGGTATTTTTGTGTCCATTTTAAGTTATTTAAATTAATAAATGAGAATTATTTGGGGAAAAAAGTGAAAAATGAATCATTTAGTTCGTTCTTCAGTGTGTTGGTAAGATATGGAATATGTTATTGTGGGAATAGCATTGCTCTGTGTGGTACAACAACAAAAAAAGTAGTATAATGACAGGGAAGTGAGAAATTAGATTTTTAGAGTGCAAAGGTAGGCTGTCTATCTGGGGCATATTAATAGTATGAACATGATTTATGTCCTCTTCATCTGCAAAGGTCTGAGAACATAGGATGGGTGAAAAAGCAACAAGGGAGACAAGTCGAGGGAGGGAGCCTCTTTACACTGTTGAGCTCCACCGATGTTGTCATGAATTCCATGCACACCTGTGTAGTCTAGTGGAATGTGCCCCCAGCCAGCAGGCTGTCATTTGACGTACATAATGAAGGGCTCCTTCCTCTGGCCTGACTGCAGTAAGCAGCATGCAAAGAAACCAGCCACCCACCTGGGTGGAAATAGCTGCCTGACATCCTGGTAATTACCATCAGACCCTCAGACACCTGGGGTTTGGGTTTGATGTGACACTATGAAACCCCCCGTTTAGAAATGTTTTTCACCTTCTAGTCACCCGCTCAGTGGAGAGGTTGATACGGAGTGGCTGCGGATCCAATTTTTCTGCCCCCCTCGTTCCAACAGCTAAAGGTCCCGAAGCTTCTGCGCATTTGCGGAATTATCTACACAAAGTCTCGGCTCTACTCATAAAGAACAGGCTACTCTGGCGAATGGTGCTCGTTTAGATAAAGTTAGATCAAAGCTGAAACAATGTCTGCAAAGACACAATTATAGTATTCTACATAATCATATATAATAGCATAATGTTACTGTAAGACAAACACCACCTAATTTCTTATGAGATTATGGTTGCATTTTTCTCCAACTCAACAGCGCGCCACTAGGTAAAATATGTGCTTTTAGTTTTAACTAAGCACAGCTAGGTTATGCTACAGTTTAACACAAATTCGCTCACTGTACATAAAACACTGTAGGCTACTTCGAAACAACACTAACTCAAGAAGATCTAAAAATGCATGTCCCCATGAAACCGATAAAATGGTTGGTATGCAGGTACTGCATGGACGTTTCACTGGTAATACTTTAATTATAAATCCCGATTGACAGTAGAAATGTGAAGGGAGGTTCTCTACGAGTAGATCAGAGACTGTAAAGTACAGAATCCTGCACATGTGCAGAAGCTTCGGGGCCTTTAACTGTCGGGAAGAGGGGTCCAAAAAAGTATTATTCACAGCCTCTGCCTAGAAAATGGGTGTGTTCGGGTGGTAAGCCTAACGAAGCCGACTGTAGACGAAAGTCCTCGGGTGAAGTCTGGGGAGGTGCGACTGCCGAAAGTCGGACACTAGTGGTTTTCCAACAGCAAGGCTCAGATCAACATGGCAGTGTCAACATAGCTGCTGTTGTTTACAAAAGTTTTTCTGAATAAATGTCGAAATAAACTTTTCTATATCACACACTCACAAACTGAAAACATAATGTGTGTACATTTAATTGCTTAAAAAGTTTCAAATATCACTTTCATGTGTAAACCCTGTAGCTTTCGAATCGTGGCAAATTGGTCATGTCTTTGGCCACGTTCGCGTGGGTCATACAAGAACATACTAATAGTGACTCCCACAATGCAGGTGATGGCTGCATGGTGCAGTTGGTGAGAAGCAACTACAGCGACTTGAAGGCGACTTCATCAAAAACTGCATGACCTTTGATCACATAATTTTTGCATGGTTCATGCAGTCAACATGTAGGCACAAGGCAGACCATTTGTATAACCATAATGCAACACACTTTAAAAGGCAGTGACTAACGATGGTCACGATTTGACAAAAGTGATCCACTTGAACGTGCCCAACTTTACAAAAATCATGTGATCAAAGGTCATGAAGTTTTGACTGCAGTCGACAGTAAGTTTCTGCAGATGCTCTTAACCAATTTCATCCTGCAGCCATCACCTGCATTGTGGGAGGCTCTATTGTAGGGTGTTTTTATATGACCCACAGGAACGTAACCAAATACATGCCTGAAACAGGAACCAATTTTGCCGAAATTAATGTGGATATGTACAAATTAATTGATATCTTACCAATTGATTGTATAATCTACACACATATATTTTCAGTTTGTGCGTGTGTGATATGGGGGTTGGAGATGTGTTTATTTCGACATTATATATAACAACTTTTCTAAACAATGGGAACACTGCCATGTTACACTGAGCCTTGCTGTAGGAAAACCACATCAGTGTACACTTTTGGCTGTCGCAGATGCACCTCCCCCAATTTCACTCCTCAACCTTCGTCTACAGTCTGTTGCTTTCGCCTTACAACTCAAACGAGCCAAATATCTGACCCTGCTGTATCAGTGGTTGGGAACAATTTCTGTCTACATTTTACGTTTTTTTTTTTTTTTTTTTTTTTTAAACATTTTTGTCATTTAGCAGTGAATACATATTATTATATATATTTTTTTATACTGGCCCCCCATGGGAATCGAACCCACAACCCTGGCGTTGCAAACGCCATGCTCTATCAACTGAGCTACATCCCTGCCGGCCATTCCCTCCCCTACCCTGGACGACGCTGGGCCAATTGTGCGCCGCCCATGAGTCTCCCGGTCGCGGCCGGCTGCGACAGAGCTTGGATTCGAACCAGGATCTCTAGTGGCACAGTTAGCACTGCGATGCAGTGCCTTAGACCACTGCGCCACTCTCCCCCTTGCTGGCTTCTGTCACCCCATTTTACCCACAACCTAATGCTGTTCTCTCTTTCGGGGTTTTTCACAGCATGGGCTTATTCATTTGGGGAAACGTTTCAGGCCGCTCATAGAGGTATAGAACAGACATATGTCATACAGGGCTATTATTGTTTTCTCTTATTATCTGCGAGGTTTAACAATAAGCCCCATGCTTTACTGTTTGCTGAGAGGCTACAAGAGAAAGTACTGTAATCTGGGAGTATGGTGTGCTTTGTCAAAAATAAATTAACATAGTCATTATTATATGAAATCTAATGAAACACTCACAAAAAAAGACCTTCGTTATGTGTTATGTTCACTACATCGAATTAGGGATGTCAAACTTCTCTCACTTCTCTGAAGACATCAGCGTCTTATCACATTTAGAAATTCTAGGCCTAGTGGTCATGGATTCACTCATGCGCATCAGTGTTCTTCTGGTTTTGGATTGCGCCAGTCCTCTCCCCCACCCCGTTTTCATCCCTTTCATAATTGCCACCAACATAATCACACAGTTGCTGTGGCAACCGTTGGTGCACCTCTCTCTCTCTTTCTCTTTCTCTCTCTCTTGCTCTCTCTCTTGCTCTCTTTTAATACCCACATACACAAAAATGATAGTGAGAGAATGTATCAAGGCAGAAAATATCAAAGGCCCCCATTTTGATGTATTTTTGCACATTTATCATCTGATGACCAGCAGCACTATGAGGACTGATGGCTGTTAGTTTTTATCTCCATTTTATTCTTCTAACACCTGTGACACTGCATAGCAGCAATTATACACATTTTGCCATGGAGCAGAGAGAAAAATGTGCTGTTTATAGTTTATCTCATGCTATTCTTCACATTTGACCATGAGGCTGAGAGAAATATTTCCACTTTTAAAGCTAATTTCCTGCTATTCCACACATTTTGGCATGATGCTGAGAGAAAACTTTGCAGTTTTAAAGCTGATTTCCTGCAAATCTACACACTTTGCTATTGCTTATGAGATGTTCATATGCTATATTGGGAGCCCCCTGGAAGTCGGTGGCCCCGCGGCACATGTGTGCTGGTCCATAATGGTCCATAACCCCGCTCTGTATAGCAGTTGCAGCGCATCATTGAGATGGATAGCTCATGTCTTCTGTATACAGTCTTGCTGGTATTGGAACCAATCCTACTGGAACCATAATCACTTCCTTAAGCCAATTACAGACCATCATGGATGGGTTGGAATTCAACATCCGAAAGCGCTGGATAGAACTCTCATCAGCACCAGTTCGAGCGACCAATGAGAGCGCGTTTGAGCTTTGCGGACCTCAGTGAGACCAGTCGCACAATCCCATAGGCATTGTATGATCGGGGTCGGTCGGAATTTCTGAAGGAACTCTTATATCGGCGTGGAATAACGGGAACGTAAATTTGCAAAGGAAAAATGTGTAGTTTAATTCACGAAACAATTGTATCTGGCGACCTTCCTTTTGATGGTGTGATAGGCCTATTGTGCTGCACTTGCTCGCTATAGTGAGTTTTGTAGGATAGCTAGAGTTGCGTTTTCTTCTAGGGATTATTTTTTTTACCAGACAATTATATGTGCAACACATGGAATTTATGCACATCGTTTAGTTACGAACATTTATTTTACCAGGAAAAGTTGGACAATATTTCCATAAACTCGCCATTGCACAGCTTGTAGGCTATTCTAATAATAGTTTATTCCATCGATAGAGTAAACAAAAATAATTGTAACCTAGGCTAGTAAAAATAAATAGTGCAGATATGTCATATTGTCGACGGATATGCTGGAACACAACACTGGGCAGCAGTCTTCCTTCAACAGCCTAACCACAGTGTATTTATCACAGCAATCCAGTGCGCACGGTCTCCCCAGCTGTTATCCGGCAGAACGCCCAGGTAAGACATGACAATATATTAACCTTTTTTGATACAGGAACATCATGAAACAAATGCTCAGTAATAGTTTAAATTGTCTTCATGTTTCTCATTACCTCGGGTTCCACATATGGCACAAAGTGATTTGCTATCAATATGGATAAATATAGGATACAGCAACAAAACAGATTGATCTGAAAGCTGCGCCATAGAAATCAACTTATCGCATAAACACGCTTATAAGACGCAGCTGATACACATTGGCACAGTTTTTATACATTGATACTTCATATGTGATTAGACTACACACACGCAGCCAGTCAGTGTATACACACTCGGGTTCTGATACACCCACGCACTCTTAATGATACATTCAAGTCATACATCCGTAACCTACATGCAATAATGTATAAGTGCAGTGGCTGAGCTACAAGTTGTTCACCTGTAAAACAGATAGATGTGCCGATGTCCATTCATACACAGACCGGTTACAGCCAGATATGGGTACACAAGCAGCAGCAGGTTCATTGCGCAGTTAAACTCACTATGGGCATTTCAGAATTCAGTCTGCTTGCACTAGGCTACTTCTTCTCTGCTGGCCTTTTATCAGAACTATAGCCATTTTATTTTGTGCAGTGTGCACATTATACTCTATTGTTTTTCAATATGGAATATGAAAGAAATGTTGTTCAAATGTGAACATTTAACATTTTGCTCTCCACAGGGTGTGGAGATATTTGCCTCTCCACACCCTGATTGCATCAAACCCTTATGGGTTGTTCTACATTAACCCCCTGCTTGGATTGATTAGTATTCAGTGCAATGAGTCATGATGGACAAGTTTTGTTGCATCTTCTTCACACTATAGTATCATAAATCAATAAGCAAGATGCTGTTGCTGTGATACAATGGCATGCAGTATTAATCCTGTGTGTTTGTTCTGAATAAGTTTAGTGTCATGTCCTTCCTTCAGTGGACATGGAACTCATGGACGCATCATTATGATATGCACAACACTGAGTGTTTTGTCCTTCACTTTTCATTCCCATTTATTCTCTCACTCCCTCCCTCCTTTCCTCCCTCCCATCCTTTAGCGTACAGCAATGTATGTGAGACGGCCGGCCTCCTGCCCCCACTCATTATGCAACTGCAATGCTTCTAGTCAGGAAGAGACATAACAATAGAGATATGACTATAGAGAGACATCTATAGAGAGACATCTAACTTACGATGTTACAGTATACACTCAGTGGCCAGTTTAAGGTACACCCATCTAGTACCGTGTCGGAACTCCCTTTGCCTCCAGAACAACCGGAATTCTTCGGGGCATGGAAATGTTGCTCGATTGGTATTAAGGGACCTAACGTGTGCCAGGAAAACATTCCCCACACCATTACACCACCGCCACCAGCCTGTCCAGGCAGGATGGGGCCATGGACTCATGCTGCTTACGCCAAATCCTGACTCTGCCATCAGCATGACGCAACAGGAACTGGGATTCGTCGGACCAGGCAATGTTTTTCCACTCCTCAATTGTCCAGTGTTGGTGATCGCATGCCCACTGGAGCCAATTCTTCTTGGTTTTAGCTGATAGGAGTGGAACCTGGTGTGGTCGTCTGCTGCAATAGCCCATCCGTGACAAGGACCAACGAGTTGTGCGTTCTGAGATGCCATTCTGCACACCACTGTTGTACTGCGCCATTATATGCCTGTTTGTGATCCGCCTGTTGCACGATTCTTGGCATTCTCCTTTGACCTCTCATCAACAAGCTGTTTTCGCCCACAGGATTGCCACTGACTGGATGCTTTTTGTTTGTCGCACCATTCTTGGTAAACCCTAGACTGTCATGCGTGAAAAGCCTAGGAGGCCGGCCGTTTCTGAGATACTTGAACCGGCGCGCCTGGCACCGACGATTATACCATGCTCAAAGTCTCTTAGGTCGCTCGTTTCGCCCATTCTAACGTTCAATCGAACAGTAACTGAATGCCTCGATGCCTGCTTTATATAGTAAGCCACAGCCATGTGACTCAGTCTGTAGTGGCAAATCATTTTCATGAACGGGGTGGTGTACCTTATAAACTGGCCAGTGTATAGTAGTAACTATACAGATATAACTATAGATACATCTAACTTACAATGTTACAGTATACAGTAGTAGCTATAGAAATATAACTATAGAGATATCTAACTTAAGATGTTACAGTATATAGTGGTAACTATAGAGATATAACTATAGAGATATCTAACTTACAATGTTACAGTATATAGTGGTAACTATAGAGATATAACTATAGAGACATATAAGTATATAGTGGTAACTATAGAAATATAACTATAGCGACATCTAACTTACGATGTTACAGTATATAGTGGTAACTATAGAGATATAACTATAGAGACTTCTAACTTACGATGTTACAGCGTATATTGGTAACTATAGAGATATAACTATAGAGAAATCTAACTTACGATGTTACAGTATATAGTGGTAACTATAGAGATATAACTATAGAGACATATAACTTACGATGTTACAGTATATAGTGGTAACTATAAAGATATAACTATAGAGACATATAACTTACGATGTTACAGTATATAGTGGTAACTATAGAGATATAACTATAGAGACATCTAACTTATGATGCCACTGCATATGGCATTTTTACATTTTTACTCTTAGGTGTGTTAGGATACTGGAGATACATTACAGAAATTATAACTGCCTGATGTTTCACTCTAATTTGCGTCTTTAGTCGTGTCAAGTCTTTTGGATTAGTATATCCTGCTGAAAAATGCAGGTCGGGATGCCTTTTCATGAGAGTAGATGTTGTTAGTTGAAGTGATAAGGAATGTGGTGATGGAGATAGGATAATGTATGGATAGAGGATGAAATGGAAGAGATCATGGTACCATGGAGAACAAGTGATGATGGAGGTAGAAGTTTGAGAATTGTCTGATAGGTGTAGATTGGACTCAACCTCATTTTCTCTCCCCATCTATCTCTCTCTCTCTTACACACAGACAGAGCTGCAGTGCTATTCTAAGAGAGTTAGCTGCCTCAACCCACGCACCAAATCTGAGAAAGAGAGAGAAAGGGAGAACGAGGGAGATGAGAGCGAGAGGAATGAAAGGAGAGAGGGAGAGACTACAGAAAGGTTCAGAATGCCTGTAGAGTGTACTGCAGACACACACACACACACACACACACACACACACACACACACACACAATCTCTCTGACTGACATACATGCTGCCACTTCAACAACAGCTTTAACATTGTGCATTGTGCAGATCAGATCTTGCAGATGCAAGTGAAAGGACATCCAAACCACTGTCTTCCATCTTATTTAATGCTGGCTGTGTCACCCTATCTTGTTATGTTGTCTGGGTTGTGCATTTGTGGGTCTGTCTAACTGTGGTGTGCTGTGGTGTGCGGTGTTATATTGGTAAGTGCTGGGAGAAATGTACTTGATTCTGTGCCACCCACACACCGCCCTCCCACTCACGACCGTCTCTGCGTCTATACCTCTGGCTCTTCCCGCTCCCCACCAACTCTCTCTGCACATTTAAATCCCGACCCTACATTTATCCCCCTGCTCTCTCTGTTTCTCTCTTTCTTTCTCTCCCTCGCTCATCTGCTTTTCAGGAGCTGATGCTCCTGCAAAAGGCAGAGACACACTAACACACACACACGCGTAGCATACCTACACGCACACACTGTGAAGGAGTAGCCTTGTATTTATTGTGTATTTATTTATATAGGATCCTAAACTGTCAATTAATTATCACATCCTTCCAGTTAATTGATCTTTATTCATCAGCTCAACCTTTACCTGTTAGTTTGTATGTTAGAATGAGTGACATTCTCCTTTAATTGTGTGAGCTGACTGCGTTCAAGCCTTGTTAATTAGCTGATTGCACTTGCACACACCTGTGGCCTGCAACCTGAGGCGCTTCAGTTTGTTTAAATGGAGGATGGTGTTCTGTGTGTGTGTGGGACTGCTGGGATGTCTGCAAGTTTTTAATAAAAAGAAGCTATTTATTCCGATATCACTATCTCTGTCTCATCAATGTGAGGGCATCGGCCAGCTATGTCACACGCATAACACCACACAAATTCAGGTGCATATGGCTGGCTGTCCTGCACACAGACATGCACGCACACACACACACACACACACACACACACACACACACACACACACACACACACACACACACACACACACACACACACACACACACACACACACACACACACACACACACACACACACACACACACACACACACACACACACACACACACACACACACACATAGCATACATACCTACACACACACACACACACACACACACACACACACACACACACACACACACACACACACACATACATACACACACATACACACACGTAGCATACATACCTACACGCACACACACAACAGCACACAAATTCAGGTGCATACAAGCATGCATGGTGCACACTTATTGACAAGTTCAATTCAAAATGTATAGCTAGAAATTCATAGCAATTTCTGAGTGTCTTACAGAGTGTGTTGTCTGTGTGTTGCTGTGGTGTGTGTTGGTGCTTTAGGATACGAGCGAGTGTGTTTGTTTGTGTGTGTGGGGTGGGGAGGGGGGGGCTTGAAGTCCACTCTCCTAATCGATTCTTTCTGTGTTCCATACAGGATCCACAAATCTGTGAAGACATTCCAGGCCTGACCCCCTTCATCCAAATGTGAAGACAATCCATGAAATCAAGCAGAACTTTCAGGGAACAGAAGAGTTCTTTATAAAAAAGTGATTTGGAACAACAGTGAGAACTGCTGGTTGTATTCTCCAACAGTAGGACCTGCTGGTTGTATTCTCCAACAGTGAGACCTGCTGGTTGTATTCTCCAACAGTGAGACCTGCTGGTTGTATTCTCCAACAGTGAGACCTGCTGGTTGTATTCTCCAACAGTAGGACCTGCTGGTTGTATTCTCCAACAGTGAGACCTGCTGGTTGTATTCTCCAACAGTGAGACCTGCTGGTTGTATTCTCCAACAGTAGGACCTGCTGGTTGTATTCTCCAACAGTGAGACCTGCTGGTTGTATTCTCCATTGTTTTTATTCACATGTATTGAAACAAGTAGAGCCATCAGTGATTTCAGCAGCCCCCCCCCCCCCCCCCCCCGCCTCCCTTATCCATGCCTACATGCTCAGCGACAGATAGGGACTGTTTTGATAATTGTATGTAATTATAATTTGTGTGGGAGACGGAGCTGTCTCTGTCTATTATCACCTGTAACCTCAGACACAATAACTTCCCACATTTACATATTTATCTCAAACAAAATGTTTTTCTTTCAGTTTTAGGACCAAATCAGGAATAATCAGAGTTATTGAAGGAATGGCTCATGTGAACAATGTGCTATTCAGTCCTCAACCATCATAATGAGACAAAACTGAATTCAATCTGTAGATTTACATCTACATCTCAAGCTCTTTTCGTTGTATATTCTATACTAGACCATACATACTAAGTTTGTACATCTAAAAACAGAGATACCCACCAAGCCACTAGCTAAAATGAAAACGGCTTTTTCAGCTGTCTATTTGATATAATACGATTTGTCGTACCGTTGTATATTTTCTCCTCATTTGCGGTATTCACTGTCCTCTGTCCTTAATGTCGGGCGCTGGCTCTGTAGCCTTCAGCCCAATCAGAGGAACAGTAAGTGCCTATGCATTTTAGATAAGACCATAAAACATTTAAGTAAATAAGTGGCCAATGCATATCTGTAGTTAGTGACCTGTGATGTTTAAAAGCCTGGAAGGGCAATGTCCTGCTTTACAGTCACACAGTAATGTTTACACTACGCCACAGCCATTCAGTGCCCTGACCCGTTAAGAACCACAACCTCTCCAACTGCCATTCAAAGGGTCTGCAACATCTAAAAGCACAGGAACACTAATTATTTAGAATTATTTAGCACAAGATTTATTTGGTACAAATCATTTATTTAGCACAAGATTGAAACATTTATATGTAGAGATTTTGCTACTATTTCAGAGAATATTAGTTTACAGGTTGATTCTAAGTGCAGACTTGGAATGTATCCAGTGCCAAAAGGACATAATTGAATCATTAACAGAAAATTAACTGTTTACATTTTAGGAACAATGTTTACAGAGGACTGTTGCCCTTAAAAACATAGGTTATGTGTCATTTTGTGACATATTATTTTATAAGTGCCATAACCGAAAGGAAATGTATAAAATTGCCATAACTAATTGAGGAAGCTTACTTCTTGTCTTCAGCAAATCAAAGCACAACGTATTCAGGAAAACGTGATGGTGAAGGTCAAAACCTTCTGTTTGATCTTTCATCCAAGGAGATTCCATCTATCTTTGTATTTTTGCTTCATAGCTATGTTTTGTATGGTAGATAGATTCTAGATCTAGGAGAAGAAATAGACGATCCAGGTTTGATCAAGATCATCATGTTCAATTTACCCTTGTTTACTCTGTGAGGCTTATACAGATCTGATTTTATTGTAATGGACTGCAAAATATTATCACAGGAAATGTTAAAGATAATAGTAACAGAATGAAAGCCATGTAAATACCTCTGTCATCAATGGTTGACACTTACAACTTTATATTAGTGGAGTTCTTTTCTCTTTTATCATGACTTCCATCTCTTAAAGCGTATCTATAATTAATTCACAAAGTTCATCAGACATATTTATTATTAAATTAAGATATTTTGAAACTATGAGCACCAAACAACTCATACCTGCTACCTAAATGTTTCAAATAGTGTTTTAGTGGGTTAATTCTGAAAAAAGGATACAGCATTGTAACAGCGTTGAGTCGACAACAGAAAATAGAGCTCTTAGTCATGTAAAGATGACGCCCACCACCAATCTCCAAGTCTTCGCCGTCTCCCTCCTCTCTCTCCTTGCTGCCCCACTTACCACAGCTGAGGACAGCTCCCCCTCTCCCCCTCCCTCTCCCCTACGTACCGACCCCCGGCCTCGCCAGGGGGGCTCCACCGACCCCCCTCAGTCCACCCCCAGCCCCCCTCTCCTCCTCCTGGCCATCCATGCCAACCTCCGCCCCGCTGCCCTCCAGGGCAGGCCCAAAGCTCCAGAGAAACTTCCAGAATCCCCTGGGGTTCTGGAGACCCCTCCCCGACCCCTGGCCCAGATCATGTTCCCCAAGAACGTGACGTCTGCGGCGGCGGGAGCCCTGGCTCCTCCGTTGGGCGCGGCCCAGGTGGCTCCTCCTCCCCGCAGACTGGTGGATGTGGACGTGTGCCATGGTTACTATGACGTCATGGGCCAGTTGGACAACACCTTCAACTGCTCCAAGGACAGCTTCATCTACTGCTGTGGCAGCTGCCACTACCGCTTCTGCTGCCCCGACCCCACCCGCCGTCTGGAGCAGAGCAGCTGTACTAACTACGACTCCCCGGATTGGGCCAAGACCCAGCCGCCAAACGCCATACCCCTGGACGATGATGTGCCGGAACTGGACCCTCTGCAGCCACTGAGCCACAACACAGGCTTTGTGATTGGAGGCGTTATTGTGTTTATGGTAGCGGTTGCCGTGGGGATTAAGATAATGTTCAACAAGGTGTCGCAGCAGGCCAACAACGGAGAGATCAACATGCCCAGGTGAGAGGAGGGGTCAATCAGTCACAGACCAGACAGACAGGCAGAGCATAAGACAGACAGACAGTCAGATGGACAGTCAGACAGACAGACAAACACAGATTCTTTAGTAATTTCATAATGTTGTTATAACATGTTTATATAGCATTCATAAGATCAGACAAGATATAATATTGTTGATGCCAGGGAGGGAACTGTTATTACTCCAGGCAATAAAACACATTTTACACCAGCTAATTACTTATACATTTACATTTTTTACATTCTCTTTTTGGTTTCTCCTTCTCTCAGAGCGCTGGTGGACATGTTGCGTCACCAGTCCAGTCCAGTGCAGCAGGATGAGAGGAACAACAGCGTGGCTCTGTGTGGTTCAGGGGAGGGACAGGGTACGCTGGGCAGACCTCCCAAAAACCTCTACGCCCCTGGCCTGCCCAGCAAGGACAACAGACGTGAGTGGCCAGGGGAGCATTCAGTTGGAACAAACAGGAAACATGTTTTTGAAATGAAAAAGGGAAATGAGGACAAGCTCACATAGTACACTTCTGTTTCAAAGTCGTTTCTCCTGTTTTGTGCTGTTGTTGGGCTTTAGGCTTATTTCAAACTGTCTTGTAAGAAAGGGGAAGGTATAAAAGGGATTAGATTAGATGAGGTTATTAGTCACATGCACAGGGTTGCAGATGTAATCGCAGGGTACAGTGAAATACTTATGCTCCGAGCTCCAACAGTGCAGGTCAAAAAAAGAGAAGCGAGTGATGGAAGCGGGGAGAACAGGCCATGATGGCTCGGGTGGCTGAGGACCTTGATGATCTTCTTGGCCTTCCTGCGACACCTGGTGTTGTAGGTGTCCTGGAGGGCAGGCAGTGAGCACCTAATGGTGCGTTTGGCTGAGCGTACCACCGTCTGTAGTGCCTTGCGGTCAGTGGCGATGGAGTTGCCGTACCAGGATGTGATGCAGCCTGACAGTAGTCTCTCGATGGTGCTCCTGTGAAACACTGTGAGGGCCCTCGGAGACAGGCCAAATTTATTCAGCCTCCTGAGGTTGAAGAGTCGCTGCCGTGCCTTCTTCACCATGGTGTCCGTGTGGTTTGACCATTTCAGCTCATCGGAGATGTGTACGCCATGGAACTCAAAGTTTTCATAGAGGGACAGTTATGTATATTTGAAACACAGTGCAATACCTTGGTTGATTCCCACAGGCTCAATAAATGATAAGTGAGTGAGCATGTAAAGGTGAATTGGCCCAGGTAATGTAAAAGAGGATGGATGCCTTGATCTTAATGTGGTTAATACACCATGAAGCTGGAAATCGCCTGATAACATCCACAATTTAACACATCATACAGTATAACCCTCTGATGTCTCACTCACATACACACACACATTATGTACACACTGTTGCTCCACAGCTGATGACTGTTTATTTGTTTGTTTTGCAGTGGGGAATATTCAACACAATTTTATCCACTCAGGAACCAGTCCCAATCACACTGCTACCATCGGTAAGACAACTGGTGGTGTAAATGGTTGGTTCCAGTGACATACTGTAATGTATGCATCTGGTGCCCTTCCGTGTTTTACAGTTATTAAACTCACAATAATGTATTGGATGTCAATGATACCAAGCTGGTTAGATAAAGGTTATCCAAAAAACAACAACATCGCATTAAGAAACAAACACATGCTAACATAGCTGTCTTTTGACCCCTCAGAACGCGCCCCCCGTATGAACAACGCCCAGCTGGCGGCTGGAGGCACTCTTCTGTCCAGCAAACACAACAACACTAAAGGGCAGCCCTCCTTCCACCACTCCCTCCATAACCTGGCACAGCTCCCCCCATCCTACGAGAATGCCACCAAGCCAGAGCTCAACAGATACTCCTCGCTCAAACGCCTGGGTGAGTAGTGTACCATGCAGCAACGTAGAGATAGACCCCGTCACACAGAAAACAGCTCTACAACTTATGTGTTTCACTATTCCTCTTTTGATTGCAGAAAAGAGTGGTCTTGATGAATATTCATCGGGATACTGCACCACCAAGAGGCGTCCCCACACGGCCCAGCCCGCTCTCCAGTCCTCCAGTCACCACATCCCCTGTGGCGGAGACTACAACACCATGGGTGGGAGGGGCACCCTCCCCCGCCACGCCCCCCGACCCTGGATCCAACCCACCGGCCTACCCCCCGTCTCCCCCACGGTCAACCCCTACCCCCTGGACCCAACCGAGCAGCACTACAACCCCAACTACGACACCCTGTCCAAGCCTGCCAGGAAGGTCATGTCGCAGGACCAGCTGCTCAACATGGGGGACGTCCCTGGGAACACTGGGACCCTCTCCAGGATGTCCAAGAACCAGCAGCACCAGTACTACAAAGCCATGGCTGCTGCTACTAAGAACTCCAACACCCAGACCCTGACACGGAAGCCCAAGGATCGACCCCAGGAGCGGCCTCAGTCCAACAACCAGACCCTGACGAGGAAGCCCAAGGATTGGCCCCAGGAGCGGCCTCAGGAGCGTCCTCAGGATCGTCTACTCATGTCCCCAGATCACCTGGAGGAGAGCATGGGTAGAGGGGTCGGTGGGATGGGGGTCGGAGGGATGGGAGTGGGTGTGCCGGATCCATATGCCCATGGAGGCGGGGGAGGCATGGTCCCCACTCTCCCCCGGGGTGGTCTCACTCCTCAGCAGAAAGCCCAGTCCCAGCAGAATGTATGTGCCACACCCTCCCTGGACCGCCACCACATGATCAAGATGAACTCTCACCCCACCTCCGGGAGGGAGCAGGAGAGAAGCCAGGGCATGACGGGGCATATGAGCGGAGGCATGGGGGGAGGCATGGGGGGCTGGGGTGGTAGCGAAATGCCTGGGGCGGGGGTTGTCATGGGAACAGGGACGCTAGGGGGCCACAGCGCCAAGAGGATGGCTTTCGCTGCCAAGAGGCAGAACACTATCGAGCAGTTACACTTTATACCAGGAGGGGGCGACGGAGGAGCGGGAGGAGGAGGAGGAGGAGGAGGAGGAAGTAGAGGAGGAGGAAGTGGAGGAGGAGGCAGTCAGGGCATCAGGACAGGCAGTAAGAATGAGGTGACGGTGTGAGGGGCTCCAGGTAGAAATTGCTTATCAACTGCAGATCTAGGGTCAGATTATCTCACCCCTAAACCCACCCTTAACCATTAGGGGGATGAAAAAATATCTGACTCTGTATCAGTGGTTAGGGCAACTTCTACCTACTGTGTGTGTGGTCTTCATGAAGAGAGTAGACATATGAGAATGGGAAAGGTAGAGAAGGAAATGTGGTGAATCAATCTGTACATAAAGGGAGATGAAGGACTTGCTTAGAGATCAACTAGCAAACTTCAGTTTTCTGGTTAAAATGGTAGAGGAATGGAATTATCCTGCCATTTTATTTATGTGATACATCAGCCATATTTCATATCTAAATGTGCCATATTGCCATACACTGGTGCCATGAATAACTGAAAAATAACAAATGTGGGAGAAATTAGATAGCTAGGACTTAGTTAAGAAAGTGGTTTGTTCATGCATAACCTTGTGTTTTATATTAAATGTTTTACAGAATAAATAAACTTTTGAGCCATATTAGAAAGGAGGGACCAAGATAATACATCGAAGTATGATAGAGAGGGAAGGGTGGTGTACGGCCAGACTGTTTATCCTCATGGAGCATTGAACTGATGATCTTCATGACCTATGATGTAGAATGTCGGATGATGTGGGGTTTTGCATCCGGGGAGCGGTGTACGAGTGAGCCCGCCTCATTCTGACGCAGGAAAATCGATGTCGATAGTTGCTTCTTGTGTGAATGAATGAGTGACCTTGGGGAGATTGGGGGGGGGGGGGGGGGGGGGTTTGCAGTTTGCAGTCTGAAGACAGAGCCACCACTTCCTGACACCATCGGCAGGACAGCGCATCAGCTTCCACACATTCTCTAGTTGGCCCCAGTAACTGATCTAAGGTCAGTTTTGCATCCCACCACCGCCTAATAGTTATACTCAGCATTTGGGGAGGTTGAGCTGATCCTAAATCTGTGCCTAAGAGCAACTTCTACCTGGAGTTCCCCTGTGACCCAACTGTCTTCATCAGGACAACCAAATCTGATTGAGCCCTGAGTCACTTTGTTTGACGAGGAACTTCTGAGTTGGTCAGCCTTCCAATAGGATGACTAGCCACTGTAACTACAGGGTCTTTTCTTTCAAAGAGCACAAAAAGTACAGTATGATGCAGGTGTTGCACTTCATAATACAACTGACCTTCAAAGCCATGCATTGGGATACAAATAGAATAGCACAGAGAAAGCACGTCTGACAATCACCATTTTATTATTCTCACCAGAGGAGAACCGACACAAGCCAACATTTCTACAGGACAATACAAATTATTGGCTTCAGAGCAAGCCAAAGTGTGTGTGTCTAGGGAATTGACTGTAACAAGGCAGTGGACTATAGTGCATAGGATGACTCCAATGATCAAGCCGTCAGATAGGAGGTTGAGACTCAGAAGGGACTTGGGTGGTTAGGATGCCCTTCATTAGAAGAGGACCTTGCTTTTTCGTAGTAACACACTCCAACCGTTCTCTATTAGGTAGAAATGTCATAATATCAATAATAACGCTTAATATTAAGGGCTATCCTATTCTACATGTGTGGCTTTGGACCATATAATACAGCATATTGACGCTTTCACTTAATTTTTGGTGTTGATATTGTCACTGACGTGTGAGTACTAATGTTCTGTAGATACCTGGAGTTAAACTTGTACAAAACCATGAGCAGTTTTTTTTCCAGCACAGCTCAAAGAGGGAAACACTAAGACAAAAACTTTTTTGCACAATCCCGATATTTGCACCAGATACAGACAGGCATACTTTGTATCACGTCTTCGCGGTTTACATTCAGCAAAAAAGGACACTCACTGTCACTGGTAATGCGCGAGGCTGTATGTGTGATAAACTTAAGGGACTTAAGAAAATTAAGAGACTTGTATTAGACTAAGAGAGAAGTATAACTGTATATATCATCTACAGTATACAACTTGTCTCATATTGCTTACAAATGGACAGAAGAAACAAATCTGACATAATTCAGGAGATGAAATTACTGACATGTTGATACAGATTTTCTTTTGACAATCTTCCTATACACAATGGTAACTTACCCAGTGAGCAAAATTACATATTTTAGACGTCCATGGATGTCGGCGTCAAACGGTGCTCACTGGGTAGTCCGTGTCGGTTATTGTCATGATTACGACAAGTGTTATTATTAATGATTATTATAATTGTTGTTATAATTAATGGTTATCTTATAGTTATGATGTTGGTGTTATTTTTCTTAGTGAGATTTTAAGTGTTTACTTGTTTTTAGATACTTATCTTTCTCATGACATTTTGTTTGTTTTTGTTACATCTGAACACAAAATGGGGATTAAAACTAACACTGTCTAATCTTGATGCATGTCAACTCCATGGCTTGGCAATGCATTGACAATATTCCTGAATACAGGGTTTTATTACAGTAGGTTTTGAGACAATGGCCCAATTACAAACCTATCCCTAGTTCCTTTCCCTAGATGGAGCCTTCTATCTAGACTATTTGAAAAGATTGCATAGGTATTAACAAAAGTTGTGTTCATTCCACATGTTGGGGTGGAATCATTATACTCACAGTTCACAAGGTCATACAATATTGATAGGGACTAGGGAGGGATAGGTTCTGGGTCTGGGACCAAATTGAAACACTTGCTAATACCACAGCCTAACCCAATAAAACCCAAAGGGTTAACAACACATTATGTCACAATGTATGTGTTTACATGAATGTCTCAAACACAGGTAGGTAAAAAGGGTATAACAGTAACTACCTGAATGTTCAGTAACAGTGTCTTTTTTCAGGGAATTAGGACAGCTAACCTAGTTTTAGATTTGTATTAAAGTCACAGAAAGTCTGTAGCAATGTCTGTACTATTTCCACAAGCCATAACCATCGAAACAGTCATTACATACACTTCTTCCATTATTTTGTACATGGTAAACCTTTTTTGTGTAAGTATATTGTATTTTGTATAGCTAGTACAATCAGAATATTCTAATGGGTTGTGGCTCTCTTCTATAACACATTAATTTGAGGCTTCAACAAATTATATGTGAGTATTTAGTGGATGTACAGTGACCACCCAAATGCTTAACATTTAACATATTTCTATATAGCCTATTATGTGGCAACAGGGATATTTTTGATGAGTAATGACAAATAACACATGTAATAGATGGTGAATAAAATAAGACACAAAGAGATGAATGAATAGGTGTATGTTTCGACACCATCATGAATTCATTTAAACCTATGTAGAACGAGGAAGGATAAATCTAAATCTAGATTTGTATGAGATTATATAGATTTGTATGGGATGATATTTACATGTGAACTTCATGAATGTTTTCATGACTATTATTAATTTTCATATATAAATGCCTACTTTTAATTTATCCAATGCATTTTGATCCCCTTGGATACAGCAGTGATCGAACACTACATTTGTAAAATAAAGTTGGTGGAAAAGGTTGTCAGACTTGTTTCTTTCATCAGGGTCTTACTCAAGTACTGAATAAATTGTATAATATTGGGAGTGATAAACTAGCCATCCTACTCAACTATTCCCATATGAAGTGACTTTCCTGACAGGTAAGATGGAATAAATGTTAAGACATTCTGTGGGAAGTTGTTCCTAAATCTACAGTAGGCTACAACTAAATTACTAACTAATAGGGCAACCGCCCCCCTGGAGAGATACCGTCCTGCAAGCCTTAATTTCAACGAAATTTTAACTGTTCCCCCAGGACCATAATTAACTGAATCAGGTATGCTACCACGGGTTTGGAGTAGAAGCCTGCACCTGTAGCCTTCAGGAGTTACCGTTGATCCAGGGAAACATTACCATTTCAATGAAACAACAAATTTGCATGACAAAGCCTGTCACCCCGCACGTGCCAGAATGACAAGCATACAACTGTGTGTCCAAACATCTAGGCATTTTTAAAATCTTTTATATGAAATCCAATGAAATGCAACAGTTAGCAAATACACGGCAGCCATTTTAACAAGTCTGGTTGGTGAATGCTATGCCCAGCTGCAGCATGAAGCCAGTTAAAATGGCTTCAACCTCACGCAGAGTCGGAATCTATTTCTGACAGATTTGTATCACATTATTTGTCATTCGGATACCTACACGGGTGACGACTTGACAATAATATATCATTTAAAATATTTACCAAATGGAAATAAGAATAATTCAATGCAAAATATCAGTTAGATATAGATAGCATGCTTGCTATCCAAAACAACTACTGAACGACAGGTTATGCTACCCGGAAATATTACACGGGCCGGAAAGGACCAATGTTAAGTGAGCACACGTCATTCCCTTTTACCCCCCAAAATTATAACCGACCGTCCAAAACATTTAAGCCGACAAAAACATCACCAACTCATCATTACTAATGGGAATTGATGCTGTCAAATGGCGTGGAAAAGGTTGCAGCCTCAAATACTGAGTATTTTGAGCGAAAGGGAGCCGAGCATTCACCTAGCTCAGCATCAGTGAACATGGCTATGGCTAACGAGTCGAAAACAGTACGCAGAAATGGAGAGCTAAGCGAATGGTAGCTAGATGGTAGGAAGGCGTGACAGGCCGCATCCTGAGCGTGTACTTGATGTGTAGGTAAAGAAGCATTTTTCTATTTCATTCTGCCGAGAGGCATTCATTGTCTTTTGAATGCATATTCTTTTGATGCTATAGATAGCAAGCAGTGTGTGTTGTGTATTTGTATGGGTTGCATGCGAAATCTGCTAGCTAAATAGCAGAATATTATACCAAAAGCTGTCAGTTAGGCATGTAAGCTCGTTTTTGCAAAAACCCTAATGTTTGTCAAAGCAATCGTGCAACCTGAAGTTAGTAGTTCCCGTAGCTAGCTAGTACGAGCCATTATGCAATTTTTGCAGTGGCTGAATAACAGTTGCTGATTCTGAATTTCGGTCCTCCACAGGATTGGTCATCTACATAATGTGAAAGGCAATCAAAAAGATGCGATTGTGAAATAAAATCTATCTCCCTCCGCTGTTGGGAGAACACATATTTTGACTAATTGACATCTGTCAAACTTCAAAGGTAAGATTTTCCATAACGTGATCAATATATCTCCGACGTCTTATAAACATGCAATAATAATTAATATATTTTATTTACAGTTAGGGGGACTTAAAAAATGTGACACAGTGCTCAGTTCATAGGAAACTTTATGCAGTGGTAATACCCTAGTAATAAACAATAAATACATTATAATAACAGTAGTAATAAAATAGTAATTCGGCATACTATACTTATATTTGGAAAACTATACATTTTAGTGAGACTGACATTTGAAAAAAAATATCATTACAAAGTTTTATTTTATTTTATTTCATCTTTATTTTAACAGGGAAGACATATTGAGACCTAGGTCTCTTTTTGAAATGCGCCCTGGATATTACAACATAAATATACACATTGTTAACAAAACCATGTGTAATTTGTTTTGTGGCATCTATGAATGTGATGTTCAAGGTTCATGATTGCATTTCCATCAAATCCATCAAAATCCATGAAAATAATATATATATATATATATATATATATACACACTACCGGTCAAAAGTTTTAGAACACCTACTCATTCAAGGCTTTTTGTTTATTTTTACTATTTTCTACATTGTAGAATAATAGTGAAGATAGCAAAACTATAAAATAACACTTATGGAATCATGTAGTAACCAAAAAAGTGTTAAACAAATAAAAATATATTTTATATTTGAGATTCTTCAAATAGCCACCCTTTACCTTGATGACAGCTTTGCACACTCTTGGCATTCTCTCAACCAGCTTCACCTGGAATGCTTTTCCAACAGTCTTGAAGGAGGTCCCACATATGCTGAGCACTTGTTGGCTGCTTTTCCTTCACTCTGCGGTCCGACTCATCCCAAACCATCTCAATTTGGTTGAGGCTGGGGGATTGGGGAGGCCAGGTCATCTGATGCAGCACTCCATCACTCTCCTTTCTGGTAAAATAGCCCTTACACAGCCTGGAGGTGTGTTGGGTCATTGTCCTGTTGAAAAACAAATGATAGTCCCACTAAGCCCAAACCAGATGGGAGGGCGTATCGCTGCAGAATGCTGGGGTAGCGATGCTGGTTAAGTGTGTCTTGAATTCTAAATATATCACAGACAGTGTCACCAGCAAAGCACCCCCACACCATAACACCTCCTCCTCCATGCTTTATGGTGGAAAATACACATGCGGAGATCATCCGTTCACCCACATCGCGTCTCACAAAGACACGGCGGTTGGAACCAAAAATCTCCAATTTGGATTCCAGACCAAAGGACAAATTTCCACCGGTCGAATGTCCATTGCTCGTGTTTCTTGGCCCAAGCAAGTCTCTTCTTATTATTGGTGTCCTTTAGTTGTGGTTTCTTTGCAGCAATTCAACCATGAAGGCCTGATTCACACAGTCTCCTCTGAACAGTTGATGATGAGATGTGTCTGTTACTTGAACTCTGTGAAGCATTTATTTGGGCTGCAATTTCTGAGGCTGGTAACTCTAATGAACTTATCCTCTGCAGCAGAGGTAATTCTGGGTCTTCCATTCCTGTGGCGGTCCTCATGAAAGCCAGTTTCATCATAGCGCTTGATAGTTTTGCGACTGCACTTGAAGAAACGTTCAAATATCTTGAAATATTCCGTATTGACTGACCTTCATGTCTTAAAGTAATGATGGACTGTTGTTTATTTTTGCTTATTTGAGTTGTTCTTGCCATAATATGGACTTGGTCTTTTACCGAATAGGGCTATTTTCTGTATACCACACCTACCTTGTCACAACACAACTGATTGTCTCAAACGCATTAAGAAGGAAATAAATTCCACAAATTAACTTTTAACAAGGCACACCTGTTAATTGAAATGCATTCCAGGTGACTACCTCATGAAGCTGGTTGAGAGAATGCCAAGAGTGTGCAAAGCTGTCATCAAGGCAAAGGGTGGCTATTTGAAGAATCTCAATATTTGTAATTGTTTAACACTTTTTTGGTTACTACATGATTCCATATGTGTTATTTCATAGTTTTGATGTCTTCACTATTATTCTACAATGTAGAAAATAGTAAAAATTAAGAAAAACCCTTGAATACTTTTGACCGCAAGTTTATATATATATATATATATATATATATATATATATATATATATATATATATATATATACACTACCGTTCAAAAGTTTGGGGTCACTTAGAAATGTCATTGTTTTCCATGAAAACATACATGAACTGAGTTTGAATAGGAACTATAGCAAAATGAATAGGAAATGTTGTCATTGACAAGGTTAGAAATAATGATTTTTAATTGAAATAATAATTGTGTCCTTCAAACTTTGCTTTCGTCTGTCACGATCGTTGGAGGAAGTGGACCAATGCGCAGCGTGATGAGTGAACATACTTATTTTATTCCACACGAAACAAAACGATAACGTGACGTCCTTGGTTACAATACAAAACCAACACGGAACAAGATCCCACAAAACACTGTGGAAAACAGGCTGCCTAAGTATGGACCCCAATCAGAGACAACAAGCAACAGCTGATACTCGTTGCCTCTGATTGAGAACCACCCCGGCCAACACAGAAACACATGAGCTAGATAATCAACCTAGAACACAAAACACATAGAAACAACACACCCTGGCTCAACATAACAGAGTCCCAGAGCCAGGGCGTGACAGTACCCCCCCCCCAAAGGCGCGGACTGCGACCGCGCCAAACATAAACCGAACAGGGGAGGGCCGGGTGGGCATTCCTCCTCGGAGGCGGTTCCGGCTCCGGGCTTGACCACCACCCTCCGTAGCGCCCCTGGTCCGGTCTGGCCCCGCTGGCTGGAGCTGGACTGGACATCGGTGGAGCGGATTGCTTAGGCTCCGATGTGGAGCAGCTGACCGGTACCTGACCAGGCACCGGTGACCCAGGCATGGGCTGTGCCGGACTGACGACGCGCACCACAGGCTTGGTGCGGGGAGCAGGAACGGGCCGGACCGGGCTGACGACGCACACCACAGGCTTTGTGCGGGGAGCAGGGACGGGCCGAACCGGGCTGACGAAGCGCACTACAGGCTTGGTGCGGGGAGCAGGAACAGGCCGGGCCGGGCTGGCGACGCGCACCATTGGCTTGGTGCGGGGAGCAGGAACAGGCCGGGCCGGGCTGGCGACGCGCACCATTGGCTTGGTGCGGGGAGCAGGAACAGGCCGGGCCGGGCTGGCGACGCGCACCATTGGCTTGGTGCGGGGAGCAGGAACAGGCCGGGCCGGGCTGGCGACGCGCACCATTGGCTTGGTGCGGGGAGCAGGAACAGGCCGGGCCGGGCTGGCGACGCGCACCATTGGCTTGGTGCGGGGAGCAGGAACAGGCCGGGCCGGGCTGGCGACGCGCACCATTGGCTTGGTGCGGGGAGCAGGAACAGGCCGGGCCGGGCTGGCGACGCGCACCATAGGCTTGGTGCGAGAGGCAGGAACAGGCCGGGCTGGCGACGCGCATCACAGGCTTGGTGCGAGGGACAGGAACAGGCCGGACCGCACTGGGAACACACACCACTGGCCTTACCCGGGGATCAGGAACAGGCCGGACCGGACTGGCAACACACCTCAGTACCTCTCGCCGTGCCTCTACATTCTCCTTCCCTCTACTCGCCAATGGCTCCCGTAACCCAGTGGCCTTCTCTCCTCGTCCACTAACTCGCCCCTTATCTGCCTCCAGCAGTCCCGTCGTCCACGGTGTGAGCCCCCCTAAAAATGTATTGGGTTCGTCTCTCCCCCGTGGCTATGGCCTCCATGGCTCTCGCCAGACTCTCCAGCCTCTGCTCCCAAGTCCAACCTCTCTCCTCCTCACGCGGCTTGACCCAGTCGAGGTGGATATCCGCTAGAGTTACCTCTGGCGTTGGCTCCTGGACACGCTGCTTAACCCAGTCGAAGTGGATATCCGCTAGAGTTACCTCTGGCGTTGGCTCCTGGACAGTATGTTCGCAATTCATGCTGCGCATTGGTCCACTGTGTATGACGATCGTGACATCGTCAAAGAATCCTCCATTTGCAGCAATTACAGCCTTGCAGACCTTTGGCATTCTAGTTGTCAATTTGTTGAGGTAATCTGAAGAGATTTCACCCCATGCTTCCTGAAGCACCTCCCACATATTGGATTGGCTTGATGGGCACTTCTTACGTACCATACGGTCAAGCTGCTCCCACAACAGCTCAATAGTGTTGAGATCCGGTGACTGTGCTGGCCAATCCATTATAGACAGAATACCAGCTGACTGCTTCTTCCCTAAATAGTTATTGCATAGTTTGGAGCTGTGCTTTGGGTCATTGTCCTGTTGTAGGAGGAAATTGGCTCCAATCAAGCGCCATCCACAGGGTATGGCATGGCGTTGCAAAATGGAGTGATAGCCTTCCTTCTTCAAGATCCCTTTTACCCTGTACCAATCTCCCACTAAACCACCACCAAAGCACCCCCAGACCGTCACATTGCCTCCACCATGCTTGACAGATGGCATCAAGCACTCCTCCAGCATCTTTTCTTTTGGTCTGCATCTCACAAATGTTCTTCTTTGTGATCCGAACACCTCAAACTTCGATTAGTCTGTCCATAACACTTTTTTCCAATCTTCCTCTGTCCAGTGTCTATGTTCTTTTGCCAGTCTGAGATATGGCTTTTGCTTTGCAACTCTGCGTAGAAGGTCAGCATCCCGGAGTCGCCTCTTCACTGTTGACGTTGAGACTGGTATTTTGCGGGTACTATTTAATGAAGCTGCCAGTTGAGGACCTGTGAGGCGTCTGTTTCTCAAACTAGACACTCTAATGTATTTGTCCTCTTGCTCAGTTGTGCACCGGGGCCTCCCACTCCTCTTTCTATTCTGGTTGGAGCCAGTTTGCACTGTTCTGTGAAGGGAGTAGGACACAGCGTTGTACGAGATCTTCAATTTTCAGCTGTGCTAACATAATTGCAAAAGGGTTTTCTAATGATCAATTAGCCTTTTCAAATGATAAACTTGGATTAGCAAACACAACGTGCCATTGGAACACAGGACTGATGGTTGCTGATAATGGGCCTTTGTACGCCTATGTAGATATTCCATTAAAAATCAGCCATTTCCATCTACAATAGCCATTTACAACATTAACAATGTCTACACTGTATTTCTGATCAATTTGATGTTATTTTAATGGACAAAAAAATTGCTTTATTTTCGAAGACAAGGACATTTCTAAGTGACAGCAAACTTTTGAATGGTAGTGTATATACAGTTGAAGTCGGAAGTTTACATACACCTTAGCCAAATACATTTAAACTCATTTTTTCACGATTCCTGACATTTAATCCTAGTAAAAGTTCCCTGTCTTAGGTCAGTTAGGATCACCACTTTATTTTAAGAATGTGAAATGTCAGAACAATAGTAGAGAGAATGATTTATTTCAGCTTTTATTTCTTTCATCACATTCCCAGTGGGTCAGAAGTTTAAATACACTCAATTAGTATTTGGTAGCACTGCCTTTAAAATGTTTAACTTGGGTCAAACGTTTCGGGTAGCCTTCCACAAGCTTCCCACAATAAGTTGGATGAATTTTGGCCCATTCCTCCTGACAGAGCTGGTGTAACTGAGTCAGGTTTGTAGGCCTCCTTGCTCGCACACGCTTTTTCAGTTCTGCCCACACATTTTCTATAGGATTGAGGTCAGGGCTTTGTGATGGCAACGCCAATACCTTGACTTTGTTGTCCTTAAGCCATTTTGCCACAACTTTGGAAGTATGCTTGCATTGTCCATTTGGAAGACCCATTTGCGACCAAGCTTTAACTTCCTGACTGATGTCTTGAGATGTTGCTTCAATATATCCACATAATTTCCTTCCTCATGATGCCATCTATTTTGTGAAGTGCACCAGTCCCTCCTGCAGCAAAGCACCCCCACAGCATGATGCTGCCACACCGTGCTTCACGGTTGGGATGGTGTTCTTCGGCTTGCAAGCCCCCACTTTTTCCTCCAAACATAACGATGGTCATTATGGCCAAACAGTTCTATTTTTGTTTCATCAGACCAGAGGACATTTCTCCAAAAAGTACGATCTTTGTCCCCATGTGCAGTTGCAAACCGTAGTCTGGCTTTTTTATGGCGGTTTTGGAACAGTTGCTTTTTCATTGCTGAGTGGCCTTTCAGGTTATGTCGATATAGGACTCGTTTTACTGTGGATATAGATACCTTTGTACCTGTTTCCTCCAGCATCTTCACAAGGTCCTTTGCTGTTGTTCTGGGATTGATTTGCACTTTTCGCACCAAGGTACGTTCATCTCTAGGAGACAGAACGCATCTCCTTCCTGAGCGGTATGATGGCTGCGTGGTCCCATGGTGTTTATACTTGCGTATTATTGTTGTACAGATGAACGTGGTACCTTCAGGCGTTTGGAAATAGCTCCCAAGGATGAACCAGACTTGTGGAGATCTACAAAACATTTTCTGAGGTCTTGGCTGATTTCTTTTTATTTTCCCATGATGTCAAGCAAAGAGGCACTGAGTTTGAAGGTAGGCCTTGAAATACATCCACAGGTACACCTCCAATTGACTCAAATGATGTCAATTAGCCTATCAGAAGCTTCTAAAGCCATGACATCATTTTCTGGAATTTTCCAAGCTGTTTAAAGGCACAGTCAACTTAGTATATGTAAACTTCTGACCCACTGGAATTGTGATACAGTGAATTATAAGTGAAATAATCTGACTGTAAACAATTGTTGGCTATTTGAAGAATCTCAAATATAAAATATATTTGATTTGTTTAACACTTTTTGGGTTACTACATGATTCCATATGTGTTATTTCATAGTTTTGATGTCTTCACTATTATTCTACAATATAGAAAATATTAAAAATAAAGAAAAACCCTTGAATGAGTAGGTGTGTCCAAACTTTTGACTGGTACTGTATATAGTGTTTTATGTTAAGCTAAAGAAAATGTAATTTGATCATGCATACTTTGGTGTATCATCATGGTACAAATGTTGGTGTATTTACAAATGGCAGCCGTTCAATTTAGCAGTTTTTATCAATCAGAAATTTGTATTTTGACTAATGTAGTCTCTGTTTTTCAGTGAGAAGAAGGAAACATCATCTCTTCCCAGAGAATGAGTGGATGAGGGAAACGATGATATGGATGAAAACATTGTAACTGAAACAGCCAAACAACAGCTGTTGACTGAGCTGCTCTTTAATAAAGATTGTTCTGTGCCATAAAACACAGAGACCAACAACCAACAACAGACCAACAACAATTGCACACCAAAACAAGGCCTTTTCTCCCCATGAAACTGTACATTTCAAAGTGTTTAAGACTAAATAAAATGGCACCAACCCATCAAGATAAAAAGAGAATACGGTATCCACGTTGAAAATAACTGTAAGAACTGTTTGCGTTTGAGAAAAAAGACACCCCCCCCAACTTTACACTATATAACCCCATTCTCCACACACTTGCTCCCTCTCCTCTTGGATGGAGAGTGGGGGCAGTGGGCGATCGGGCGGAAGTAGCAGCAGCCGAAGTGCGCGAACAGGGGGGACCGGCAGTGTTATCGGGCGGAGTTCGGGATCGAGCCGAGGCGACTCAGGCAATTCCAGGTCAAACAGTGGCACTGCAGGATCCCTCGGCCGAAGCTCATCTGTTGGCGGCAGTGGTGGGATCATTGTCGCTGCTCCTGGCGCTGGAGGTGTGGCTCCTGCACCCCCATGTGCCAGTGAGTGGGAGATGTTCCAATTTGGAAAATACAATCTGGACATAATAGAGATGTTAAGCGGACACCAGGCCCATCAGTTCAAAGGCCTTGGGTTAGAACGACAGTTACAGCATCAGCAGCAAGTGCAGCTTCACCAGCACCAGCTCCAGCAGCAGCAACAACAACAGGCCGAGACCTCAGGAGCTCTCCTGTCTGGGCTAGGCCTTGGGTCCCTCCAAGGGGCCAGAAGCAACGCCTTTTCCGATTCTGCCTCTATTTTCGCCAAAATGAGCGCCCCTCCTCCACCCCCTCTACAACAACAACCTTCTTCGTCCTCACAAAGCTCAAGATCCAAGTCAAGCAAGATGAGTAGCAGCAGCAGCTCAAGCCATGTGTCGGGCTACCCACAGTTCCTGCGTTCCTTCCACCCGACAGAGGCAGCTCTGGCACAGGAGCAACTGCATTCTGGGGTCGGCCGCTTCGAGCACTTTGCTGGGGGTAGCAGTGGTGGGGGTGCCGGGGGGTTGGGAGTTGCCCCCCCTCCACCACCCCCTCTGCATCCAGGCCTCTCTGTCCCCCAAGCATCACCTGGCCCTTCATCCTCTTCCCCCTCCCCCTCTAGTTCAGTGGTATCTAACAATCCCCCCAGCAGCAGTGCAGTCACCTCTCTGGGACACCAGCTGGTTGGGGCCCAATCTGATGCACGGAGCCTTCACCAGCAGTTCAGTTGCATGCTAGCTGCTAATCAGTACTTTCTCTCTGGGGTGCCTGCTAATGCTAGCTTAGAGCAGTTTCTGGTTCAGCAGGGAACCCACAACCACCTGGGGATAGGTTTAGGTCAGAGTGAGGGATCCAGCTCAGGCCTTGCTCCACCTCCAGCTCTTCATTCCTCTCATTCACATGGCCTCTCTACCGCTCAGCCACAGCAGCAGCAGCCTCCACAGCAGCAGCAGCTGCCTCCCCATACCCTGTCCCACCCCCACTCTCACTCCCACCCTCACCACCCCCTCCACCCAGGATCCCAGCCGTCCTCCCTGGGTGGTTTTGACTTCCAGGGCATCCCAGTGCTCTCCTCCAACCAGCTGGCCTCTCTGATGCAGCAGGAAGCAGGCCTGCCGCTCCCCCTGCCGCTTCATCTGTCCCTCTCCAAGGATGACGGCAAGGGGGACAGCAGTGGGGGCGGAAGCAGCAGCAGTAGGAGGAAGAAAGCGATGGCTGGCTACCTGCCACAGAGGAAGTCAGATGGCGGCAGTAACAGCAGCAGCGGCCACGGCAGTGGGAACCCCAATGCTAGCAGCAGTACAGGGGGTCTGGGCCACGACCCCTCCCCAGGGCTGGTTGGGGGTGGGGGCGGAGGGGTTGGCATGTCAGGTTTGGGAGGAGATCCATCCCTCCTTGCCTCTTCATCATCCTCATCATCATCAGTTGTCTCATCCTCCTCTTCCTCTGGCCCCTCCTCCACTGCAGCATCAGTCCTGGTTACTAATGGTTCTCACCTATCCAAAGCTGATAACATGGGCTCCATGCCATCTGCATCTACACAGGATGACACTGAGCCCCTCTATAACTGTGGTGAGTGTGGCAAAACCTTCACTCACCTCTCCAGCCTTCGCAGGCACCTGCGCATGCATGAGTCTACGGCAGCAGGTACTAGCAATAATGCCAGCATTAACCCAAACCCGACTCATATCCAACCACCAACTGACCCCAGTCTCCCACACTCCACCCAGGATCTGAACTCTCAATCTAGCTCGCTGTCCTCCCAACAATCATCCAACTCAGTCCAGGCCTCCTCCTCCTGCCCCAGCCCTGACAAGACCTTCAATTGCTCAGATTGTGGCAAGCACTTCAAGAAGAAGGGGCACCTCCTCCAACATGGCGTCATCCACTCAGAGGCTCGCCCGTATGGGTGCAGCATCTGCTCCCGGGCTTTCAACCGCCGTGAGTCGCTGACGCGACACGAGAAGATTCACCAGGACAAGCCCTTCCGCTGCCCAGCCTGCGGTCGATGCTTCCGTGAGAGCACCTCTCTACTCAACCATGCTGCCTCTGGCACATGCGGCAAGCCAGGTAGGACATCAAAACCACAAGGCAGCAGCAAGGAAGGAGCTGTAGGTGAGGGCAGAATGGGAGGAGGGGGCGGAGGAGAAGGTGGAGTGGGGGATTACCAGGGTGGTAGAGGGGTAATTTATGGGAAAACTGAGGAAGAGGAAGAGGGTGTGATCATGGGAGGTGAGGGGGTTCAGAAGTCAAGGCTAGGGTGTGATGGTGGTCTGTTTCAGTCAGAGAGGGGAGGGAATGCTAACAGCAGGGACAGGCCAGATGGTAAATACCCCACTGATTACTCTCGGAATCGTTACACAGGCTACCATGACGACCACCGTTCTCAAGGTAACCCGTCTCCGTGTTACTCTGGAGCCTCCCCCTGTGGCAGCGGGATGGCGGGCCCGGCGCTGAGGAAGGCGCCCTTGGCCCCGACGCTGCACCCCCACCCTCAGAGTCAAACCCAACATCACCACCAGCAGCAGCAGCCTCACCTCCCCCTGTCCTCTCTCCTGGATGACTCTGAAGACGACGTCACCAGCTCTGTCAACAACGCCATATCAGCCATCGCCGCCGCAGCTGCCGCCAACTGTGATATGAACAGTGGGAACAGAGGCGACGATAGGAGGGATATCATCGGAGGGCTGTTGGGGGGGCTGGACTTAGGCCCCTTGGGTTCCCCTTCATCAACATCTGGGATGGATAAGACCTATAGAGGAGCAGGGAACCAGGATGGTATGAGTGGTAATATGAACCACAACCAACAGCAGGGGAGTGATCCACAGAACCCTGCTGCCAAACCAAAACGTCCCCGGAAACCCAGAAAGCCCAAAGACCCCAACGCTCCTCCTAAACGCAGGCAGTACACCCCCAGAACTCCCAGAGAGTCGAGCAACATCCCGCGGCCATATCTGTGCAGTGTTTGCGGTAGGGGGTTTGCACGCCGCGAGACCCTCCGTAGGCACGACCGCGTCCATACTGGGGAGAAGCCCCACCGCTGCAGTACATGTGGGAAGTACTTCAGAGAGGCCTTCCACCTCACCAAGCACCACACAGTTCACTCTGGGGAGAAGAACTACAAGTGCAGCCTGTGTGGGAAAGAGTTTGGCTACTCCCAGAGCCTCAAGAGGCACGGGAAGCTCCATCAGAAAGGGGAGCTGGAAGAGGTGCCCACAACACCAGGAGGGGAGAACCTCAACAACTTCAACACAAACCCCTCATGTGGTATGGGCCAAGACAGGGAACAGAACCAAGGAAACACCTCCTCCTCCTATTACTCATACCCCCAAGATGTCAAGCCTCAAGGCTCCAACAGCCAGCCCCCACCCAGGCTCTACACCTGTGCGATATGCTGGAAGTCTTTCCGCCATCACTTCCACCTGACGGCTCATCACCAGACGGTCCATGAGAACGGAGGTGAGAAGCTGTTCAGCTGCGAGGTGTGTGGGAAGGCCTTTGCCTACTCTAACAGCCTCACGCGACACAGGCTGTCACAGCACGGCCTGGCGCGCACCGGCCCTGACAACACACAAGGGGACGCCAGTGGGTCAGGGGGAAACAGTGCAGCTGGTGGTGGAGTGAGTGGGACTGCGTCAGAGAGCGAGGCAGCCACCAACGCCCTCCTTCAGATGGCACCTTCCACTGAGGGCCACGGTGGGCAGCAGAGTCACAGTGTTGTCACCCACAGTCATCAACAACAGCCACCTCAGCCCCCAGCTGGCTACTCCCCCCTTTTCTATGATGCTGGTACGGCCCACTCCTCAGCCTCCAGCGTCCCTCCCTACTCTCAGCCCCTGCCACCCAACTCCACAATCATGCCCCCTCAGCACCAGCATTCCCCAGCAAGGGTTAAAGGGGAGCACATTTACCCAGCTGGGTCCAGTAGTCACACCCTTCACACCACGGCTCCATTCCAGCCCCTCACGGAGCTGCCGTCCGACCATCATCACCACCACCACCACCACCACCATTCTTCACATCACCACCACCGTTCAGAGCCCCAGTCCCAGCAACAACACCACAGGAACATCCAATCACACGATGACATGAGGAGGCACAAGAAGAAGAAGAAAAAGTCAGACAGGAGGGAGGGGAGCGAGGGGAGGGGGGACATGTGGGGGGAGTCCTCAGGCTTCCTCAGAGACGAGGGGAGGAAAGACAAGAGGAAGAGGAGGACTGTTTTCCAAAAACAGTTGAGGAAGAAAAAGCTGCTGTTGAAGATTAGACGAGGGGGGGAAGCGGGAGGGGGAGGATATGAGTTGGTCACAACAAGAGGGATGAAGTTACAAATCCTGTCATCTCTCAAAGTCCCAGTGAAACGTTTTGCCTGCTCCATCTGTCCCCACGCCATGTTCGCTCGCAAGGCTGGCCTGCTAGCCCACAGGGCAGCTAAACACACCCAGAGAGTCCTGTCCACCCAGGAGCGTCTCTGCTGCGGTGTGTGTGGGAAGCAGTCTCACAGGCTCCTGGAATCCTTCATCCACCGGGCGACTCATCGGGGGTCCTTCTCCTGCAGGCACTGCTCCGCTCGCTTCTGGAACGCCCCCCTCCTCCGCAGGCACAAGGTGACCTGCCGACATAGGGCCAAGGGACTGCCACGAGGTGGTGCTATCAGCCTGAAGTCATCCAAGAGGGCGGGGGAGAGGAAGAGCGGAGAGGAGCGGAGAGAGATGTCGCACTCCCTGCTTACAGAGTACAGATACTGAGCTTGCTAACTTCTAAAGTAGTGGCGTTTAAATTTTCATTGATAGGAAAGGGAGAGGTTATCAGTTTTGGACTATACATAGAAGAAGATGGACTTTAAAAAGCCTTTGGGGTGGGGGGTGGGGGCATTGAATTGGTCTGGTGTCTGTCTGGACCTCATCAACTCAACTCACTGACTGTTAGAACGAGTGTTTTAACAACATGAACTACTGTAGATCAACCAAGGATCACCTGGAATTCTTCCATCCAAACTGTATGGGAGGATGTTGAAAGACATTGCTGTTTTCACATGATCATTAACCCTTAAGTGCATTGACACTATGCTTGGCTGACACTGTGCAGTTATTAGACACGTTTAGGTGATTTGACCTGCTAATTTAACTCTACCCCCTCCGCCTTACTAGCATCCCTGCTATATCCCTAGCTGTATGATAACTCTGTCTCTGCTGTGTACTATGTCTTGTTGATGTTCACCTAGAGCCCTTTTGGGGATTTTTTAAATGTAAAAAGTGCATTTAGTAGGAGTAGGGAGAGGGGGGGGACACAGACTTCTGGTTGGTAGAGAGGCAGTCTGTCTGTCGGTGCATGTGTGTTTTTTGGTCAGTTTGTTGCAGAGGTTGTGAATTCAGAATGTAACGGTTAATTCAGTACATCCAAAAAGGATGTGTTTTTAGCGTAAGTTAACAAAGTCGTGAAAAATTTCCCCAGTGATTTAATCACATCTTTAAAAATAAATTTGAGAATCTTAATAGATTGAAGTGAATACCACTTTCAGACAAAAAAGTGTATCTTACAAAAAGCCTTGCTAATCATGATCACTTTATTTAATTTCATGCCTGTGGAAACAACTGTAGCTTTTATACCAAGAGATTGAGATCAAGACAGGATGAAAAATGCTTACTGTAACGTATATTGTGTTAATATCTTATCACTGCTGTGTTTTTCTTTTCACAAAGTACTTTATTTTCGCTTTTACTGTTCCTTCTTTATAATGGGTTAAAGGCTAGGAGCTGTCATAGTAGCAAAAACGGTTCTGATGACATGTATTAATGTGTGTAACTCCATCTGTCTACCTGCCAAACACGGATTTCATCCTTTCCTCTGCTCTTATTTTTTGCTGAGTTGCAATCATGTTCATACCCCTGTCAAGCCTTGTTTTATCTTCTAAAGAAAAATAATAGTTCTAAGTACATTTCTATCACTTTATTTACTTAAAACAAAGATAGTTGTTGATTATACTTTAGCATTGAATAAAACATAAGTGTTCTCCGCTGTGCTTTTTCTCCATGTATCATGCAATTCTAATGATGACGAACTGGATACTTACTGATAACTAATCATGTGGGTATTGACTCTATAATGAGTAAAATGTTACAAATACCAAAATCAGTATAGTAGTTTTGAAGATATATAGTTGAATAGCTGTGTGGCCCTGATGGATTAGAGGATGTCATCATGGATATACAAATACATTTCAACTTAGCACAACTATGGTTATCCACTTATTGGCAGGTCATTCCAATTCATGTTGTATATTTGACTAGAAATGCATTTTTTTTTGCTTTGTTTTCCATGACCCCAATTTGAAATGGCCACAACTCACAACCACCCAAAATAAATAATGAATGGACTTCTGCAGCCTACAGTACTATGTTAAATCCACTAGATGGCATTAGGCACCTCATTTCTGCTCACTGTACTCTGGCCCTTGTGTGGTAGAGTGTGGGAGTCACATGGATTTTACACCGATAGGGGGTGGATTCAAGAGGCAGAACGTGCAGTGTCCATGTCTGAGCCTTGTGTGAATGTGACTGAGTGACCTAGTGTGTACAAATGTGTGTGTGTGCAGACTCATGCTTGCATGCGAGTGTGAGATAAATCTATTTGTGTACTACACATAGAACATCAACATAAATGCATACATACAAACATACATAGTCTACATCCAGAATTGCTAGGCAGTTATGGCTGTCCTACTGACCTAGTTCTGTTAGTTTGTGTGAATATAGGCTATTGTAACGTAGACTACAGTAACATGACAGCTATGGTCTGTTGTTCTGGTGTGACTTGAGTATGTTTTATGTGGCAGCAGCACTGTCACACTAACTGCTATAGAGGGATATGCACATTTCCCTTCATTATGCATATTCCCACCGTATCAACACCAAATGCTACTAAACAACAATAATTAATGTCTAAATACAAAAAGAAACATGAAATGCTAACACTACCATTTTAATTTCTAGAAACCATGGTCTGTTCGTGTGCTAGTGCGTTCTCCACGTCATGTAGGCCTATAGCCGAAGAAGCATATTATAGGCTACCTATAAAATCAGAGTCACCTTTGTTCGCTAAGGACATTTACATGCAACAGGAATTTGACCTGGTGAGATGGTGCTGCCACAATAAACAGAGTATACAGACAAAAATATATATTTAGTACTATAGCTTAAAGCAACATTTATTATGATTTAAAATAGAAAACAATTTGTAGAAAATTTGAATGTAATTTAAGGTCATTGTCAGTCTCTTCTCTAGTCTAACTACCTGTTCTGTAGGCCTGTTCTATGCTCTCTCAAACCTACTCAAATTGTACTAACCGATTCATTATCATAAATAGGTCAGGCATAAAGGCCTGCAAGGTTGGTTTTGCAGTATACTTCTGCAGTAAACACAAATGTGTGATAGTTTATCATCAATCAATGTATCAATTGTTTCCCCATTAATTATACTCATGCTGTTGGCATATGTCTATTTGTAAAGAAAACAAGTGAGTGGTACACACAGTAATAACCTCATAAGGATGTATATTGTTCCTGGGATCTGTCTAAATATTGTTTTTCCTATGTCCGACTAGAAGTAAAAAAAGAAAACAATTTCCTGTGGCTCTGGCTGTGGGTTGAAATACTGTACTGCAGACACCTCGCGCTGTTCTGCTTTGAATCGGTCTCACGCGGCCGTAGCATGGGGGGAATCCGTAGGGCGGGGCGGGTGGCCTAGTTCTTTCCAATAAGCGCTCACTAGGGGAGGAGACAGTATTTTCTCCAACCAATCGCAGCTAGAGCAACATGCATAAGGGTTGCACCTCCGCGTGACTGGGCCATGTGCGCTATAACAGCTATTCTGCTTTTAGGAAGCAACGTGCTGCTGTGTTCCTTTCGCCTGAAAACCCGGCAGCCACTCACGTTTTCTCTGGATTACAAGCGGACTGGGAAAACTATAGTTTACACTCAGTTGCTTGTATTTAGAATGGTGCTAGGCCCATTGCTATTATAATGAAATGATAATATTGGCACTCATTTTGGGCAATAATCTTTATGCCTAGATGAATTTTCTATAGAGGCTATGTCTCAAGGCCCCCTCAGTTGCTTGTGTCATTTAAAGACGTTAATTCAAAGTCATGATGATAACGGTGGCGGGTGATTGATAACTGTCCATTTGTTTTGGTCCTTCTGTGCATGAGCACACAAACAACAAGTGCGTGGCGTGCCCCCTCGAGGTGTGGCACGAGGGGGGTTGTGTGTTGTGTCATGCATATTGAACAAATAAGCCAATCATGCCTTCTCTCGCGCCTTGCCCTATGAGTTGTGACGTCACGTGAACTGCCCGTGTTCATTCCAGCTGAGAAGACAGCCGTCGCGCAGCTCAAATCCAAGCCCGTGCCTCAGTACATTGGCTACAAAAAGTACGCGGGGGAAAAGAGGAGCCCCCCCCCACCCCATCCAGAAAGAACGACAGAGAGACAGGAAAGCCGAAAGAAGAAAGTAATACAGCTTGTCACCCGACCAATAGCGCGCGTACTCAGCCTTCTCCGCTTCTCGCTCTTCATTATTTGTTTATTTGGCATTTTGGAGCAGGATATTCTTTTTCCTTCCTTCGAGTTTCATTTAGATCATATCGTCATTTTTTTTTGGTGTTGATCAACTCAGGATATTTTTTCGACAACAATTTATTGATCTCCAGCTCGGATTTTATTTTGTCCACCTTTGAATTGACCATGGGCACCAGTCATACTCAATTAGTTTGACGTTTACCACTGGTTTCTATTGGAGAATAACATCTTGATCTGAACCGAGGAATTAAAATAATATAGTGCTGCAACAAATCGACTGGAATACTGTCTATGAGAATGATACAACAGTGGATCTAAGAACACTTCATAGCCTAAATAGAGGGAAAGGTAAGAAAATGTTTATTGACATTCAAAACAAATAAAAGGGACATGTTTTGCAAATATTGCATGTTATTATTAGGCTACACTCTGGTATGCTGAGCCTTGGAATCATAATTAAATGTTCTCATATCTTGTCGAGATATGCACTCACATATGCATTTTATATTATTTCAACAAGTTTGTAATGTCATATCAAATCACAGACTGTTCATTGCACCTGGTTTGTACCCAATTCTAACTATAATATATGTTAATTCAATATTCTCGTTCATTGAATAGCGGTGATCAATCTGCCAGTCATCTCGACTCCGCCTGCGCCCAAGGATCCTAATCAATAACCAGGTCCGGCCAACAATGTCCAGGCAGCTCACCCAGCTCCTGACCCCGGACCTCCCAGCCGGCGCTAGCCCGCAGTTCGGGAATTGCAACCAGTCTGGTGGCTCTATCAGCGGTGGACACCTCAACTCCATGACTAGTTTGAAATCCCTCCTGCAGCATCCGATGAAGGGAGACCGTGCAAGTGTCAAAGACTGCTGCGACGTTAAAGGTGAGAAGATAACTTTGATTTCATTTGATTGTTACATTGTTATTATGCTGTTACAACTGACGGCTCTACAGTGCAACAATGTTGCTGATGGAGTTTGCTGCACTTATGCTAACAGACACTGCATGCCTATGTCGTTTTTTGTTATTTTGCATATTTTGTAACTGACAGTCATTGAAATCATATCTACCAGTCTCCATTGCCTGTGACATGCATTGAAATCATATCTACCAGTCTCCATTGCCTGTGACATTAATTGAAATCATATCTACCAGTCTCCATTGCCTGCCTGTCTCCATTGAGTACAGTACAGTGAAGACAGCTGTGTTCACCTGCATAACTTAATATCTGGCCCTGCCATTGTCACACACACATGACATGACACATGCACCACTGTCTGACTTGTTGTTTGGAAACTAAACAGAGAATGTATACTGGTGTGGTGCTTCAATACAGAACTAAGCTCTGAATAATGATTAATGATTGACATTCTGCAACTAACACACACCATAGGATATACATGATGGTGGAAGTTGACCTTTAGAACTGATTCAGGGTCAGTTTTGTATTTTTACTTCTGATAATACTGGTCAGAACCACAATAGGGAAACTTTGTCTCAGAACAGAACTTACACTCTTAGAAAAAAAGGTGCTATTTAGAACCTAAAAGGGTACTTCGGCTGTCGCTATAGGAGAACCCTTTGAATAACTATTTTTGGTTCCAGGTAGAACCCTTTTGGGTTCAATGTATAATTTTTTTTTTTACAGAGGGTTCTACCTGGAACCCAAAAGGGTTCTACCTGGAACCAAAACAGGTTCTCCTATGGGGACAGCCGAAGAACCATTTTGGAACCCTTGTTTCTAAGAGTTTAGGATCAAATGCTCTTTGGAAAATGTTAATTGAATCCAACCACTCCTATAGTATAGAGCAGTAAACCAGAAAGGAAATTATCAGTAATCCTGTTCAAATCAGCTATAAGTGACTCTGTTGAGCTTCACAATCAACGTTGAGATACTTTTGGATGATTTGGACATGCTAATATCGGTCCCATGACTTGAATAGGATTTGTGCCACAAATGCTAAAACATTAGCATGTGGAAACAGTGCCAGGGAAACTAAACCAATGCATGAACTGCTGTCATACCTTATCCATAGACAGTTTAAAGGGTATGGAAACCAATATGCCATTATCCCTGTAACACGTTATTACGTGGTCATTAGATGTAACAAATACTTTTATCCAAACACAAAGGTCACTCACTGTCCAATTATGACCCTCAAATGTCCAATAGAATGATGGTGCCATCCCACGTTGCACTCTGCTGTGAGCTGAGCATGATGTTCTCATATGGATTATAATCTCCGCCCCTCCAATCCCCTGGCATAGTTTTAGATTAGCATGCAGATTAAGATGACGTCTTTTGGTATAATATCTGACATGCTAAACAGTACCAGCCAGACCTGTGGTATGGATGCCTATATTCACAAATTAATCTGTCTCACCAAATATAGACATAGACATACATAGATTTAGTAAAAATCATATTGCTTTTCATCCAGCATTCTCATTTTGATTCTTGTGCAGTTTAGTGTATGACCATCTGTTACGGTCTGACTGAAGCATTCATTGGTGTTTGTGCGCATAGCAGTGCAGCTGATGCATCCAACTGTCACACCATTCCACAGATATCCATCTATCTCTCAGTCTCTGTTGAGTTGACGCATCTATAGTGGAATTGTGCCTCTGGACCTCAACAGCCATGAGGCTTGGGCCATAGAGGCCTCTTGTCTCATTGACTTAAATGAAATAGGTTTACAAGAACGCCTACAGCTTTGGACGTAAGATAATTATATCCTGTCATATGACCCTAAAAAAGTCCCCCCAAATAACTAAAAAGCAAAGAGTGTAGACAGAAGAAACCCTATGAGGAACCAGACTTGAGGGAGTGGATCTAGTGGGATACCATAACACTAACATTTCAATTATCCCAAAACCACCTCTGACAGCACCCAGGGTCAAACATTTGATGCGACAACAACAACTCCCGTGATGTCCCAACCCCTGTCCATCTGTTACTAACCAACATCCTCCATTTTGTCTCCCTCCCACCATCACAGACAAAGACAGAACCATCACAGACATGGATGAGGACTCCATGGGTGGCGGGAACGGCGGCTGCAACATGCGTACCGGCAGCAGCGGGGTGAGCAGCAGTAACGGCTGTGGCAGTGGAGGAGGAGGTGGAGGATCAGGTGGAGGATTTAACCAGTCTGCGTTCCTGGGACCCCTCCTGTGGGAGAGGACCCTGCCGGTGGAAGGAGGCCTCTTCCAGCTGCAGTACATGGACCTGGAGGAGTTCCTCACAGAGAACGGCATGGGCGGTGTCCACGGACAAAACAGTTCCAGTACAGCCCAGATCCCGTCCCAGAGTTCCCAGTCGGCGGTGCCCAATCAGAGTTCCCAGTGCCCCCCCTCATCGCCCCCACCCTGCTCTTCAGCCTCCTCCTCGTCATCCTCATCTTCCCCATCGCTCATCGGCCTGGAGGTGGCCCAATCCAACATGCAGGGAGGACTTGACTATGGTGAGTTACCTGAACCGGGTGTAGGAGGAGGGGAGGGCAACATGCAGGGATTTCTGTGGTGATTTTATCCCATGGAATATGATACGGAACAGTGTACATCTGTTTATTGTACACATCTTCAATAGGACAATGGGGAGAGGGGTGGAGGTTGAGACGGTTTATGGTGATTCTATGGAAAGGGATTGTGGGGGTGGTGGGGGGTTGGTGAATGTATCACAGTGTATCGTTGTTTACATGGTATCAACAATGTATTCAGTGGTCCAGTTTGGCCAAATGTAGCAAGGATTATGGTGCCATGTTGTTTTGGCCTTGTAGAGAGGCAACTAGATGAATGACTAAAATGAAGGTTCAGTGGTATGTCAGATACCATGGTGACCCTGTATCAATACAGGACGTCCATGTCCTTAGAGAGAAGGCTGTAGAGTCTGCACAGAGTTATCATGTGATTCAGCTCTTTAAGTTGTCCTCAGTCCTCATATTGAACTCCTCCTATGGTGACCAAGCATCATTTTCTTAGGAGCCAAATGGAATCCCTTAACGCTGAGTTAACTTGACAGAGAGTGAACAACAAGGAGGGGTTGAGAAAACAATGAGAGGAATTTCCTGTAGGCTACAAACTACCCTTCACACTGAGCTAGGTTTAACATTTAGGCTGCCTGAGAGAAAGAGAGGAGTGACATTTGACAAATTAATCTCACAGCACTGACAAAGGGGTTTGGTTTGGTCGGTTTTATGTTAAATTCAGGTCCAACCAGCCATTTACAGAACACTAAGTTCTTACTGTACACAGGGAGATCGAGCAAGAGATAAGGAGGGGAGGGAGAAGAAGGAGGTGAGTGTAGTGAGTGTTTGTGATCGCGTGTCTTTAAATCTCTCCCCAACTCACACGCTACAGCAATGTGCACGTGCAGCGTCCCTTCACGTGCCGAGGCTGTGAGCACTGGAGCAAGAGAACGAGAGAGGCAGGGCCAAGCGGAGGACTGGGAGGAGCGGAGAGGCACACCAGGGTGGGAGGGAGAGCGAGAGAGAGTGAGGGAGGGAGGGAGGGAAGGAGGGGGAGGAAGAGGTTCCCATTGCCTGCTGATACTGAAGTTCAAATGGAATGTTTGAATGCAGAAGAGAGCGATTGAGTACAGAGAGAGTCATGATTAAGATATGGTGCCATACAGTAGATAGGGAATGTCAGTAGCCATTGTATTTAACCCTTCATACACTGGTTGTTTCTTCGCTGCATTTCAGTTGTATTCCAATGTCACATCTCACAATAATGCACGTTAGCCAGTTTAGACATTAGTTAAATACAACGCACTCACATTTATCAATACAAATCAGATATTTATGTAAAAGAAGCATTGATGAAGCCAAAATTGATATTGCGGGTTGGATGTTGTGTTTGTTACATAGTCGTTACAGTGTAACACAAATTATGAAGCAAGACAGGAGAACGTATCTGTAATGATCTGATTTGAGTTTTCATTCAGACACCTGACCATTGACTTAACCCGAGGTGGGTGTAGTGTAGGCTGTGTTCTGATTGTGTTCTCTTAAAGGAGGAAGAGGAAGAGGAAAAGGCTGTTTGGAGTCTTTATGATAGGAAATTCAAGGTGTTATGTGCATTAGGCCGTAAGGGGGTGAGTGAGCTCTATAGAACTCAGGGAACTGACTTCAAGGGGTGGGGTGACGGTTGTATAACAGTTTTAAAAACATTTCAAGAAAACGGTCTAAACCAGCCTTATAGGAGTCTGGGAATGTTGATAATAATATTAAACCATAATTGAAATATATACTCTTACTAAAAGGGTGATATTGAATGTTTATACACAAGATAAATTGAGAAAAGTGTTCTTGCATATGCAAAGTTCCCATTTGAGTTCAATTTGGCCATGATAATTTATTCAAATTGAAGTGAAACGGCCGCTCACACAGAAATCCAGCACCTGAAACAGATAGTTGGGAAGACATTGGGCTGTAGATTTCACACTTGAAAGCAGGGAGAAAAACGTTTGTGTTTATTAGTTTCTCAGAGCAGAAAGTGGGCTCCCTTCCACCACCTGGTGGACAGGGACTGTAACTGCAGCCTAACAGCTCTACAGCTCTTTTACTTAACTTACATTTACATTTACATTTTAGTCATTTAGCAGACGCTCTTATCCAGAGCGACTTACAGTTAGTGAATACATATTTTTTTATACTGGCCCCCCGTGGGAATCGAACACACAACCCTGGCGTTGCAAACGCCATGCTCTATCAACTGAGCTACATCCCTGCCGGCCATTCCCTCCCCTACCCTGGATGACGCTGGGCCAATTGTGCGCCGCCCATGAGTCTCCCGGTCGCGGCCGGCTGCGACAGAGCCTGGATTCTAACCAGGATCTCTAGTGGCACAGTTAGCACTGCGATGCAGTTCCTTAGACCACTGCTGTGTGTTATTGCTTTCTGGTGGATCTGAGAGGTCATGTATCTACATGGAATCACCTGGTTCATATAAAGGTTTAATAAGAAAAGAACAACCGATTCTCTCTCTTTCAGGAGGCAGTCAGTCGAGCATGAATGACGACTGCGGCTCGCCCGGCTCCTCTGTCTCCTCTTCGTCCTGCACTCCTCTCATGACGCCCACATCCAACGGGCCAGACGTGATGGGTGGCTTTGAACCCGACGCGGCCGACGTGGCGCTGTCCAGCGTGCCCGGCCAGGACGCCTTCGACCCCCGCAGACACCGCTTCAGTGAGGACGAACTCAAACCACAGCCCATGATCAAGAAGGCCCGCAAGATGCTGGTGCCAGCAGACCTCAAGGTTGGTAGTCAGAGAGTAGGTAGAAGTATTAAGAGTTGGTAGAAGTTGTCCCTGACCTCTGGTCCAGGGTCAGATCATTTTCTACAAGGTAATGTCAGTAGCACTATATCTAACGGTGTCTCCCTCTTTCAGGATGATAAGTACTGGTCCCGGCGGTGTAAGAACAACGAGGCAGCCAAGCGTTCTCGTGACGCACGGCGCTTGAAGGAAAACCAGATCTCGGTCCGCGCCGCCTTCCTGGAGAGAGAGAACCAGGCACTCAGACAGGAAGTGGCTGACATGAGGAAGGAGCTCGGTCGCTGCCGCAACATTCTCAACAAATATGAGAATCGCCATGGAGACCAGTGAAGAAGAGGAGGAGAAAGAGAAGGAACTGATGGGTAGAATGGGGCGACATGATGATGATGACAATGATGATGATGATGAATGTATGAGACGATGAGAAGGGTGATATAAAGAAGCTCAGGTGTCACATTTTGATGATGTCAGAGTGGGCAGGGTTAAAGGTTAGGGACAGGGAGGATTGTTGCCCCTTTAGACGAAAGAAGAAAAGACGTGACTTTGAGGATTTTGATATCGGAGAATTGTATATTTTTATATTACTGAAATAAGGCTAGAGGGGGAGCAAATTTTGGAAATAATTTTTGTATATTTTCTATATGAATGGGAAAGATGTAAGATATGGAGGGCTATGACAAAATATCTTTTTAAAGTAGATTGATATAGGAGATGCTATTTTAGAGGTGGTCAGGTGTTAGACAGGGATTCAGAGTCAGGGACTGGGAGGCGAGGCGGCCATTTTAAACTGTAAAATAGAGAGCAAAATGATTTTAAAATTGTACAGTTCAACATTTCTTTGTGGATTTTACTCAAGCACTTAATTTGTTTTCTTTGTTGTGTTTCTAAATGATGGGGTTTAGGCTGAAATGGCAAGAAAGTGAAAGAGGGAGAGAGAGAGAGAGAGAAATGGGAGAAACACTATTAACCCAGCACAATCTTCAGCACTTGTCCTGTGTTTGTGCTTGTAAATAACAAGTCAATCATATTGTCACAACTTTTGCAACCTTTACTAACAGTTTGGACTGTTTAGTAGTTGTCTAGATGTCTGGGCTTTGGTGCAACAGCTCTCACATTTGATTATAGCTGCACTATCTTCTCTGTCATATAGAGAATTGTATTATGTGACCCTAAGACAAGCAGGGCATTCAATGACACTACAGCTAATGGATGGGGCGACTGTTAGTTTTTATTATGTATACTATGAACTCATATTGCTGAGCCCTTGGCCATCTCTCCCGCTCGCTCTCTTTCTGTCACTTTTTGTCATTTTGGATTGCTGTCAGTTCTAACTGCTGGGTTGGTAGGATTTTTTAGTTGTTCTGTTGCCCCAGGTTACAGTGGACCTTTTTGATCTTCTCTGCGTTGTGATGTTTTCTTCCTTCCTATGTTTTTTTTATCGAATTGATCCAATCCCAGCACCGTTAATGTCACTTACAACCAATCCCGAAAAGGCTACTTTTACCTTTAACCAATCCCAACAACCGGTCTCTGTGGTTGTAGATTGTATACATAATACCACAATGTCTTCACACCCTCCTAAATAGTCCACAAACTACCCAGGAAAAAGCACACTTGTGTTACTGTACTATATTAATGATTTTAGTTAGCATTCTTATATTATTGGTAGAAGAGAAATATTGTCTATATTGAATATACCAGTTTGTTTATTTTACATAGGTATATGCTAAGTGTGAATGTTGCAGAGATTAGATGCGTGTATGACTGCGTATATGCAAATGTATTCCAGGAGATGGGGTTTGTGGTAGGGTGTCATGTCAAATTATACCCTATTCCCCCCTATACCTAGGGAATAGGTTATAATTTGAGATTATGCTATTATTACTCTCTTCGTTGATCGGAATGGTGTTAAATTCTCAGATTTCTGGGACTAATAAAAAAGCCAAAATTAAAAATGTTGATTTATTAAGGTTGTTGATACTTTCTGTCATTTTTCCGGCATTTCTGTGTTGTTGAGCATCGTCTTAGTATCCACATAGTGTCATGGTTCACGACGGACTCACTAAACCCAGGGGAGAAAAAGGTCCCAGTCAACCCAGTGATAGTGTTCTTCTTTTCCTCAACGACCATGTTATAAATAACTACCATTACTATTATTATTGTTATTATTATGATGATTGTTACCCCCTTTTAATGTTGCCGTTATATATAATTGAATGATTTTATTTCTTTGGATGAACATGATCTGTTGCGTTTTGAAGCATCTTTGATCTCAAGCTACCCTCACAGAGAAACTTTTCAGAAATGCATCCTTGTTTTTATGTCACTTCCTGCCCTGCACCATGTACATCCTGTTTTGGCCCCTCGAGGTCCACTGGTTTATTCATAACCCCTACGGACAGTTTCTATCCGGACTTCTCTGAAACACAGTTTCCAGAGGATGGCGGCCATCTTGGTTTCTCTGTTGATCATGGATTCCACAATCTCGCTGGCTCATCTCATACCTGGAGAATGACAGTGGTAGAATCCCATTCACTTCTGACTGTACAGGTCTGTTCAGTTCTCTAGCTGTGTATAGACTATGCACACTAGCCACAGTTTTCCTCTTGGTTTTCTGCAGCCTATTTTCACCTCAGTGACTGTACGTATGCTCTCCCAACTGGATGTTGTTCCTAATCTCCCTGACGTGGATGATGATAATTCTTATAGTGACTTTTATTGAACTACAACTACCCATCTGCACCAGTGGTGTCCACTGTTCCAGCCCACTCAGTGCTGGTAATGGGGATGTAGTCAAACTTTCCCGAAAACACAAATAAAAGATTGTTCTTACTTACTGCTTGTCTGTTTTCTTTATATTTACTCACATTTTACATTGACATTTTAGTTATTTAGCAGACACTCTTATTCAGAGCGACTTACATGAGTGCATTCATCTTAAGATACACTATATAGACAAAAGTATGTGGACACCCCTTCAAATTAGTGGATTCGGCTATTTCAGCCACACCCGTTGCTGACAGGTGTATAAAAATGAGCACACAACCATGCAATCTCCATAGACAAACATTGGCAGTAGAATGGCCTTACTGAAGAGCTCAGTGACTTTCAACGTGGCACCGTCATAGGATGCCACCTTTCCAACAAGTCAGTTCGTCAAATTTCTCCCCTGCTAGAGCTGTCCCGGTCAATTGTAAGTCCTGTTATTGTGAAGTGGAAAGGTCTAGGAGCAACAACAGCTCAGCCGCGAAGTGGTAGGCCACACAAGCTCACAGAATGGGTCTGCTGAGTGCTGAAGCGTGTAGCGCGTAAAAATCGTCTGTCCTCGGTTGCAACACTCACTACCGAGTTCCAAACTGCCTCTGGAAGCAATGTCAGCACAAGAACTGTTCGTCGGGAGCTTCATTAAATGGGTTTCCATGGCCGAGCAGCCGCACACAAGCCTAAGATCACCATTCGCAATGCCAAGCATCGGCTGGAGTGTTGTAAAGCTGGAGCAGTGGAAACGCGTTCTCTGGAGTGAGGAATCATCTTCACCATCTGGCAGTCCGACGGACAAATCTGGGTTTGGCGGATGCCAGGAGAACGCTACCTGCCCCAATGCATAGTGCCAATTGTAAAGTTTAGTGGAGGTGGAATAATGGTCTGGGGCTGTTTGGGTGGCAAGGGTGGGTGGTTGTGTATTTAGGTGGCTTAAGGTGAACTAGATGTTTGTGGCTTAAAGGAAAGCAAGTATTTTATCAGTGTTAATAGCATTGTTTGTAATCATAAAGTGCTTTGAAAGGCTGGTCATGGCACACATCAACTCCATCATCCAAGTCACCCTAAAAACCCACTCCAATTTGCATACTGCCTCAACAGATCTACAGATGATACCATTTCAGTTGTACACACTGCCCTGTCCCACATGGGTGTTCATCGACTACAGCTAAGTGTTCAACACCATAGTGCCCTCATCACCAAGCTCGGGACCCTGGGACTGAACACCTCCCTCTGCAACTGGATCCTGGAATTCCTGACGGGCTACCCCCATGTGGTGAGAGTAGGTAACAACACCTCCACCACGCTGACCCTCAGGACACGCTGCCAGGACAACAACCTCTCCCTCAACATCAGCAAGACCAAGGAGTTGATTGTGGACTACAGGAAACAGGGGGGCCACCCACATCAACAGGGCTGTAGTGGACAGGGTCAAGAGCTTCAAGTTCCTCTTTGTCCACATCACTGAGGACTTAACATGGTCCCCTCACACCAGCACAGTTGTGAAGAAGGCACTGCAGTGCCTCTTCTCCCACAGAAGGCTGAAACGATTTGGCATGGCCCCTCAGATCACAAGGAACTTTTACAACTGGTTGTAGAACTGTCTGGTATGGCAACTGCACCGCCCTCGACCGGAAGGCCCTACAGAGGGTGGTACAGACGGCCCAGTGTATCATTGGGGGCGAGCTCCCAGCCATCCAGGACGTACACTATCTGTCTGAGAAAAGCCCAAAAAATTGTCAAAGACTCCAGCCAACCGAGACATGGGCTGTTCTCCATGCTCACGTCCGGCAGACGGTACCGGTGCATCAAGGCCCAGACCAACAGACTCCTAAACAGCTTCTACCCCCTGGCCATAAGACTGTTAAATGGCTAACAACTACACACCTACACTGCTGCTAAAATCATTATTGATTAGATTTATTACTACCTGCTGCTGTTCATTGATTATTGTTTGCCATTACCATTAGTATTTATCTATTTATCCTGTTACCTGTCACTATTACTCCTGTTTACATGTTCATATTACCGTTAGTATATTACCATAAGTATTTGTATATTCCTACTACCAGTCACTTTTCAGCCCTGTTTACATGTATATCCTACTACCAGTCACTTTTCAGCCCTGTTTACATGTATATCCTAATACTAGTCACTTTTCAGCCCTGTTTACATGTATATCCTGTTACCAGTCACTTTTCAGCCCTGTTTACATGTATATCCTACTACTAGTCACTTTTCAGCCCTGTTTACATGTATATCCTACTACCAGTCACTTTTCAGCCCTGTTTACATGTATATCCTACTACCAGTCACTTTTCAGCCCTGTTTACATGTATATCCTACTACCAGTCACTTTTCAGCCCTGTTTACATGTATATCCTACTACCAGTCACTTTTCAGCCCTGTTTACATGTATATCCTACTACCAGTCACCTTTCAGCCCTGTTTACATGTATATCCTACTACTAGTCACTTTTCAGTCCTATTTACATGTATATCCTACTACCAGTCACTTTTTAGCCCTGTTTACATGTACATCCTCCTACTAGTCACTTTTCAGCCCTGTTTACATGTATATCCTACTACTAGTCACTTTTCAGCCCTGTTTACATGTATATCCTACTACCAGTCACTTTTCAGCCATGTTTACATGTATATCCTACTACCAGTCACTTTCTAGCCCTGTTTACATGTATATCTTACTACCAGTCACTTTTCAGCTCTGTTTACATGTATATCCTGTTACCAGTCACTTTTCAGCCCTGTTTACATGTATATCCTACTACCAGTCACTTTTCATTCCTGTTTACATGTATATCCTACTACCAGTCACTTTTCAGCCCTGTTTACATGTATATCCTACTGCTAGTCACTTTTCAGCCCTGTTTACATGTATATCCTACTACCAGTCACTTTTCTGCCCTGTTTACATGTATATCCTACTACCAGTCACTTTTCAGCCCTATTTACATGTATATCCTGTTACCAGTCACTTTTCAGCCCTGTTTACATGTATATCCTACTACCAGTCACTTTTCAGCCCTGTTTACATGCATATCCTACTACCAGTCACTTTTCAGCCCTGTTTACATGTATATCCTACTACCAGTCACTTTTCAGCCCTGTTTACATGTATATCCTACTACTAATCACTTTTCAGCCCTGTGTACATGTATATCCTACTACCAGTCACTTTTCAGCCCTGTTTACATGTATATCCTACTACTAGTCACTTTTCAGCCCTGTTTACATGTATATCCTGTTACCAGTCACTTTTCAGCCCTGTTTACATGTATATCCTACTACCAGTCACTTTTCAGCCCTGTTTACATGTATATCCTACTACTAGTCACTTTTCAGCCATGTTTACATGTATATCCTACTACTAGTCACTTTTCAGCCCTGTTTACATGTATATCCTACTACCAGTCACTTTTCAGCCCTGTTTACATGTATATCCTACTGCTAGTCACTTTTCAGCCCAGTTTACATGTGTATCCTACTACCAGTCACTTTTCAGCCCTGTTTACATGTATATCCTACTACTAGTCACTTTTCAGCCCTGTTTACATGTATATCCTACTACCAGTCACTTTTCAGCCCTGTTTACATGTATATCCTACTACTAGTCACTTTTCATTCCTGTTTACATGTATATCCTCCTACCAGTCACCTTTCAGCCCTGTTTACATGTATATACTACTACTAGTCACTTTTCAGCCCTGTTTACATGTATATCCTACTACCAGTCACTTTTCAGCCCTGTTTACATGTATATCCTGGTACCAGTCACTTTTCAGCCCTGTTTACATGTATATCCTACTACTAGTCACTTTTTATGTTTAAACCACCTCAACCCCTCCACTACCGCTACACACTGAATAAGGTGCTGGCACTGACCTGTATATATATATTTGCATTCTTGTGTTTCTTCAACTTATATCCTACTTCTTGTGTTTTTTAAATTATATTATTATTATTATTATTATTACTGCATTGTTGGGAAATAATTTCACTGTACTGTTTTACACCTGCTGTGTCCTGTGCATGTGGCGAATCAACTGTGAAACTTGGAACTTCTAACCTGTTTACTCTTGATGGGATGTCCTGTCGCCACTTGATAGATTGAACTAAAACTCAACAATGTAATGTGGTGAAACAGCAGTCCCCATGAGACTTCATTTAGTTTCACATAGCTAACATTCTCTAATCAAGCCAGATAGTCCAAACATGCATGGTTCAGTGCTGGGGCGTTGTGTTTTTGGCCAAATATAAAAACAAGACAATTCCTTAATGTATCACATCTCCCCCTTACACACACATTGTTTTGGATGGATGTGCTTTGTGGTCACTTGTTATAATAATAACAATAATAATATGAATAATAATAATCATATAATAATAAAAATGATATGATATTAATTATTATCAAAATATGTATTTTCTTTCAATGTAAAAAAATGATACAGACAGAAGACTATAGTAGTAACTGTAAAACTGTATAGTCTTTCTTTGATTGTAACGCTGTTGAAGTGACTCAATAAAAACAACTGTCCAACAGAGATGACATCAGAAGATGTCCATGGACCTTTATCATTGTGGGTGTGTGTGTTATCTGGCTCAGGTAATAATAATAGAACCTGTAACTGTTTGATCTGTAGACCCTGTTGATTACAGGTGTGTGTGTGTGTCTTTGTATGTGTGTGAGTGGGACACTGGTAATGTCAGCTGCTCTATTTGACCCCTTGACCCCCTTCTCTCAGCTCTATCAACATAAATGGGTGAAAGGTCATTTACAATGGAATTTTGCACCGCGTTCTAAACACTCAACGCAAACCAGATGTGTGTTCCCGGGCTGTACCTTATCCCTCCCTCTCGCCCCCCTTTTCCCCTTTGTTCCCATCTCCCCAAAATGTTCTGTTTCCTGTTGTGCCTCCTTCATAACGGCTGAGACCAGGGTCAGGACTGGAAGGATGGACTCTGTGCTGTTGCTGCTGTCGCTGTGGACTCTGGCTGGCTCTGTGTCTCTGCAGACTGCAGGTAAGTTCAGCTCAGACCTCCTCTATCTCTCTCTCACACACATTGTCTATGACACTATGTAACTGTATGTGATGCCTAGACAGAGCTTGTCACACCTAGGCTGAGCTGGGCTTTGATTTGGCCCTTGGATAGATTAGTAAATCTGTTGATTATTTCAGATAATTTAAAAATCTAGAGCTTGCATTTGTTTTTCAATGAGTGTACTGTATATTTAATATTTATTCCTGTCTTTGTTGTATTCACATAGGTTGTGTTTTGGTTGTGTGTTATGGTTGGGG
>NC_140000.1:9039109-9200107 GCF_964263955.1 Coregonus lavaretus
TGTTTGGAGTTACTTATAGGCTATGTTAGAGTTTACACTTCCTCTTCCAATTATAATGTGGGGAGGTCAAAATAATGATACACTATCTACCAAATCTATTCATTTTAAAATGTTGATTACTTCTCCTTGCCGTTATCATTCACCTGATGATAAGACAAGACGTGATTTTTTTGGGGGGGCTAACGTATGATGGGGGTCCCTGGGTTGCCAGTTTGCCTGGGAGGGGGTCCCTGGGCAAGAAAAGGTTGAAGACCCCTGACATAATATGGTAATATATGCCATTTAGTAGACACTTTTATCCAAAGTGACTTAAAGTAATGCGGACATAAAAAGCTTTCTCATTTGGGTGGTCCCGGGAATCAAACCAACCACCCTTACATTGCAATCACCATGCCCTACCAACTGAGCTAGATGACCACATCACTCCACTTCTGTCTCTCTCCTAGTCGAGGCATCTGAGGCGTGTCCAGAGAGGCTGCTGGGTAACGAGCGGAGAAGGACATGTCCAAAACCCTGTACACAGGACAAGGACTGTGGCAACAAGCGCCAGTGCCTGTGTGACGGCCAGTGTGGCCTCAGCTGTGTGGCTCCAGGTAAGTGTGTGTTCTGGTTTGTCAGTTGGGTCTCAGCTGCGAGGGACTCTTTTTAAAACCATTGCACATGTTCATGTGTGTTCCAAATGAGGCACTCGACATGGCTTTACATCATCACCAGTGATGCCCCATCTATAAGTGCCTCCTTTTCAGTTTAGCTGTCCAAAAACGTACTAGGCCCATTCTAAATTGTTCTTGATGATCTTATCTCTCCTCTTCAACCTCTCCACTCCTCCATCTCCTCCATCTCTTCCTTCCCCAGGTCGTACTTGTCCCTGGCCCCTGCCCTCCGGGAACAACTTTGTTGCTTCCCTCCTCTCTCCCACTCCCTCCTTCTCTGCCCTCCTCGAGGTGCGTTGTGACCCAGGCTACATGTTGCCCAACGGCTTGGATGCAGCCATCCGTCGTTGCCAAGGCGACCGACAATGGAGCAGTGATGATCCCAACTGCACAGGTGGGTACAAGAACAGTGCAGAGAGGCAGAATGTTCTGGATGCAATTTAGATAACATTACCTCTGCTCATTGGAAGGACCCTGGAAATAGAAAAGAGAAAGGGGGTACCTAGTCAGTTGTACAACTGAATGCATTCAACCCAACTGTGTCTTCCGCATTTAACCCAACCCCTTTGAATCAGAGAGGTGCGGGGGGCTGCCTTAATCAACGTCCATGTCATCGGCGCTCGGGGAGCAGATGTTGTTGGGGGGTTAACTGCCTTGCTCAATGGAGTTTACTGGCCCAACGCGCTTAACCGCTACGCTACCTGCCGCCCCCAAAGAATGGAATGGAATGCCCATACTGTAGATTGCACAGTGAATGGAATAGAACCCCCTCTGTTCTATTCAGTCTGTTTCTATCTGTTACATCATGTTCTATTCTATTGATATTTTTTCCCAGAGGTAGCTTTTCACTCTGTCAGGCGTCAGTGTGTAGCGGTAGGACGGAGTCAGGCGCAGGACACAGAGCTAGTAGACAACGTACTTTACTCGTAAATAACAAATGAACATAAACTCCACGCAGGGAGGACAATCCCGCTCACCAGTCGATAACACCAAACATAGAACAAACACGCACACAACACAGTGGGAGCCAGAGGGTTAAATAGGGAACAAATTATAGACATATTGGGAACCAGGTGTGTACAATGAAGACAAAACAAGTAGAACACAGAAACATAGATCGGTAGCAGCTAGTACTCCGGTGACGACGAACGCCGAAGCCTGCCCGAGCAAGGAGGAGGAGCAGCCTCGGCTGAATCTGTGACACACTCTTAGAAAAAAGGGTTCAAAAAGGGTTCTTCAGCTGCCCCCATAGGAGAACCCTTTTTGGTTCCAGGTAGAACCCTTTTGTGTTCCATGTAGAACCCTCTATGGGGCTCTCTATTCTAAGAGTGTATTGGTGAATCAGGAATGAAGGCACTGTGTGTGTGTGTGTGTGTGTGTGTTTGTGTGTGTGTGTGTGTGGGCGTCTGTATGTGTGTGTGTCTGTGTGTGAGGTGTGCGAGCGGTGTGTGTGTGTTTATGTGTGTGTGTGTACCTCAGGAATGGGCCTCTGTGATGGTGTTATTTTGTTGGCAGTTTGTCTGCTTGCGTAGACTGAGACATTGTGTAACCAGGGCCCATTCTCTACATTGCCTTAGCAACGGGACTATCAGCTGTTGATACTAGGACTGCAGTCCAGAAAGAGGCAGGGCTTGATTAGTTCACAGTGTGTCCGTGCCAGATAGGGTGAAAGAGCATGTTCTAGTGTTCATCTCCTCCTGGTTGTGTTCTTTTAACCTTTATTTAACCTTTGTGTGTTTCAGCGTGTGAGTCAAGTGTGTCTTTTAGGAGTGTGAAGGTCTGCATGAATTTGTGTCCTCTGTGCACTATTGTGTGAGTTTGTGGGTGTGTACTTATAGTGTTATATGTGTGCGTTTGTATGTGTGTGTATGTGTCCGTGTCCCAGTCTCACAGAGTTCCTTCACACAGACTGGCACTAGGTTGGCTGGGTGTCTTCCTGTGTGTATTCTGTACATTTGTCTATGAGTTTATTTGAGCTGTGCTCCTTCGTGCTTATTGCAAGGCAGTGGGCGGTAGATCACTGTCAGAGTGTCAAATAGCTGTGTGTATGTGTGTGTGTTTAAGAGAGAGAGAGAGAGAGAGAGAGAGTGAGAGAGAGAGAGAGAGAGAGAGAGAGAGAGAGAGAGAGAGAGAGAGAGAGAGAGAGAGAGAGAGAGAGAGAGAGAGAGAGAGAGAGGGGAGAGCGAGAGAGAGAGAGGGGAGAGCGAGAGAGAGAGAGGGGAGAGCGAGAGAGAGAGAGAGAGAGGGGGAGAGAGAGAGAGAGAGAGGGGAGAGCAAAAGAGAGAGAGGGGCGAGAGAGAGAAAGAAAGAGAAAGAGAGAGGGGGGAGAGAGAGAGAGAGAAAGAAAGAGAAAGAGAGGGGGGAGAGAGAGAAAGGAAGATATTTTGTATATACATTGAATGTGTGTGGGAGGTGGATCACAGATAGAGTGTCAAAGAGCTGTTTGTGTGTGTGTGTGTTTGTGTGTGTGTGTGTGATGTATGTGTGTGTGTGTTTGTGTGTGATGTGTGTGTGTGTGTTTGTGTGTGTGTGATGTGTGTGTGTGTGTTTGTGTGTGTGTGTGTGATGTATGTGTGTGTGTGTGTTTGTGTGTGATGTGTGTGTGTGTGTGTTTGTGTGTGTGTGTGTGATGTGTGTGGGCGACGGATCACAGTCAGAGAGCTCTCTTGCTCATGCAGCTCTGGGCCATGCTGTTCCCTCTTCTCCTCTCCTGTCTCAACCTCTCTTCCTCTCATCCTCTTCTCCTCTCATCCTTTTCCATCTGAGAGGCCCCTGATAAGGTATCTCCCCTCAGAGAGAGCCAAGGACAAGCAAGCAGCTCTGGGCTATTTACTGTGTTTGTTTGGTGAAGCAGAACTGGGCTGTAGAGAGAAGTGTGCAGTGTGTGTGTGTGTGTGTGTGTGTGTGTGTGTGTGTGGTGGACTTGATTGGGAAAGAGGTGCACAGCTTGGCTACCTGGACATCTCTCTGCTTTCACTACCACTCCTTTAAAACAGATGTACCTGTCAGGCAGCAGTAGTTTCACACTGGACCCTGGCTGTGTGGGAGGCAGGCAGGCAGGCAGGCAGGCAGGCAGGCAGGCAGGTAGGCAGGCAGGCAGGCAGGCAGGTAGGCAGGCAGGCAGGCAGGCAGGCAGGCAGGCAGGCATGCAGGCAGGCAGGCAGGCAGGCAGGCAGGCAGGTAGGCAGGCAGGCAGGCAGGCAGGCAGGCAGGTAGGTAGGCAGGCAGGCAGGCAGGCAGGCAGGCAGGCAGGCAGGCAGGTAGGTAGGCAGGCAGGCAGGCAGGCAGGCAGGCAGGCAGGCAGGCAGGCAGGCAGGCAGGCAGGCAGGCAGGCAGGCAGGTAGGCAGGCAGGGAAGGAGGCTGGAGAGCACAGAGAAGAGGGCCACAGTTAGAACACTGAACCAACCCAGCTCCAGGCACTCACACACACTCCCCATACAGCCACACACTCAACTCACTCACCCCGCTCATACTTAGTTACACACAGGATTTATATAGCTACGTATAGGATTAGATATGTTTCAATAACACTCAGTGAACTGACCCCTTTTGATGTTGCTCATGTGTGTCTAAGGGAGAGTTTTACACAGAAGAGAGCCTCTCTCTACCTGCTGTAGTTAGTCTGCATATCAAACTACCCATCCAACATCCATCCCTATAAATCTGAGGTCACTTCAACACCTCTACAAAGAGCCTCTCTTGATATTTATATTTCCATGAACGAGAGGCACTCAAACTTCCAGGAATGAGCAATCCATGCGGTTATACAACTAATGCCGCATCTCTCTCTTTCTGTCACTCTCTCTCTCTCTCTCTCTCTCTCTCTCTCTGTCTCTCTCTCTCTCTCTCTCTGTCACTCAATTCAATTCAATTTCAATTTAAGGGCTTTATTGGCATGGGAAACGTGTGTTAACATTGCCAAAGCAAGTGAAGTAGATAGTAAACAAAAGTGAAATAAACAATAAATATTAACAGTAAACATTACACTCAGAAGTTTCAAAAGAATAAAGACATTTCAAATGTCATATTATGTATATATACAGTGTTGTAACAATGTGCAAATAGTTAAAGTACAAATGGGAAAATAAATAAACATAAATATGGGTTGTATTTACAATGGTGTTTGTTATTCACTGGTTGCCCTTTTCTTGTGGCAACAGGTCACAAATCTTGCAGCTGTGATGGCACACTGTGGTTTTTCACCCAGTAGATAAGGGAGTTTATCAAAATTGGGTTTGTTTTCGAATTCTTTGTGGATCGCTGTAATCTGAGGGAAATATGTGTCTCTAATATGGTCATACATTTGGCAGGAGGTTAGGAAGTGCAGCTCAGTTTCCACCTCATTTTGTGGGCAGTGTGCACATAGCCTGTCTTCTCTTGAGAGCCAGGTCTGCCTACGGCGGCCTTTCTCAATAGCAAGGCTATGCTCACTGAGTCTGTACATAGTCAAAGCTTTCCTTAAGTTTGGGTCAGTCACAGTGGTCAAGTATTCTGCCACTGTGTACTCTCTGTTTAGGGCCAAATAGCATTCTAGTTTGCTCTGTTTTTTTGTTTGTTCTTTCCAATGTGTCAAGTAATTCTCTTTTTGTTTTCTCATGATTTGGTTGGGTCTAGTTGTGTTGTTGTTGTTGTTGTCCTGGGGCTGTGTGGGGTCTGTTTGTGTTTGTGAACAGAGCCCCAGGACAAGCTTACTTAGGGGACTCTTCTCCAAGTTCATCTCTCTGTAGGTGATGGCTTTGTTATGGAAGGTTTGGGAATCGCTTCCTTTTAAGTGGTTATAGAATTTAACGGCTCTTTTCTGGATTTTGATAATTAGCGGGTATTGGCCTAATTCTGCTCTGCATGCATTATTTGGTGTTTTACGTTGTACACGGAGGATGTTTTTGCAGAATTCTGCATGCAGAGTCTCAATTTGGTGTTTGTCCCATTTTGTGAATTCTTGGTTGGTGAGCGGACCCCAGACCTCAGAACCATAAAGGGCAATGGGTTCTATAACTGATTCAAGTATTTTTAGCCAGATCCTAATTGGTATGTCAAATTTTATGTTCCTTTTGATGGCATAGAAGGCCCTTCTTGCCTTGTCTCTCAGATCGTTCACAGCTTTGTGGAAGTTACCTGTGGCGCTGATGTTTAGGCCGAGGTATGTATAGTTTTTTGTGTGCTCTAGGGCAACGGTGTCTAGATGGAATTTGTATTTGTGGTCCTGGCAACTGGAACACCATTATTTTTGTCTTACTGAGATTTACTGTCAGGGCCCAGGTCTGACAGAATCTGTGCAGAAGATCTAGGTGCTGCTGTAGGCCCTCCTTGGTTGGTGACAGAAGCACCAGATCATCAGCAAACAGAAGACATTTGACTTCAGATTCTAGTAGGGTGAGGCCGGGTGCTGCAGACTGTTCTAGTGCCCTCGCCAATTCGTTGATATATATGTTGAAGAGGGTGGGACTTAAACTGCATCCCTGTCTCACCCCACGGCCCTGTGGAAAGAAATGTGTGTGTTTTTTGCCAATTTTAACCGCACACTTGTTGTTTGTGTACATGGATTTTATAATGTCGTATGTTTTTCCCCCAACCCCACTTTCCATCAATTTGTATAGCAGACCCTCATGCCAAATTGAGTCAAAAGCTTTTTTGAAATCAACAAAGCACGAGAAGACTTTGCCTTTGTTTTGGTTTGTTTGTTTGTCAATTAGGGTGTGCAGGGTGAATACGTGGTCTGTCGTACGGTAATTTGGTAAAAAGCCAATTTGACATTTGCTCAGTACATTGTTTTCACTGAGGAAATGAACTAGTCTGCTGTTAATGATAATGCAGAGGATTTTCCCAAGGTTGCTGTTGACGCATATCCCCCGGTAGTTATTGGGGTCAAATTTGTCTCCACTTATGTGGATTGGGGTGATCAGTCCTTGGTTCCAGATGTTGGGGAAGATGCCAGAGCTAAGGATGATGTTAAAGAGTTTAAGTATAGCTAATTGAAATTTGTGGTCTGTATATTTTATCATTTCATTGAGGATACCATCAACACCACAGGACTTTTTGGGTTGGAGGGTTTGTATTTTATCCTGTAGTTCATTCAATGAAATTGGAGAATCCAGTGGGTTCTGGTAGTCTTTAATAGTTTATTCTAAGATTTGCATTTGATCATGTATATTTTTTTGCTGTTTGTTCTCTGTTATAGGGCCAAAAAGATTGGAGAAGTGGTTTACCCATACATCTCCGTTTTGGATAGATAGCTCTTCGTGTTGTTGTTTGTTTAGTGTTTTCCAATTTTCCCAGAAGTGGTTAGAGTCTATGGATTCTTCAATTACATTGAGCTGATTTCTGACATGCTGTTCCTTCTTTTTCCGTAGTGTATTTCTGTATTGTTTTAGTGATTCACCATAGTGGCGTAGGCTCAGGTTTTCTGGGTCTCTATGTTTTTGGTTGGATAGGTTTCTCAATTTCTTTCTTAGGTTTTTGCATTCTTCATCAAACCATTTATCACTGTTATTACTTTTCTTTGGTTTTCTGTTAGAGATTTTTAGATTTGATAGGGAAGCTGAGAGGTCAAATATACTGTTTAGGTTTTCTACTGCCAAGTTTACACCTTCACTATTACAGTGGAACGTTTTGTCCAGGAAGTTGTCTAGAATGGATTGAATTTGTTGTTTCCTAATTGTTTTTTGGTAGGTTTCAACACTACTTTCCTTCCATCTATAGCATTTCTTAATATTATTCAGTTCTTTTGGCTTTGATGCCTCATGATTGAGTATTGCTCTGTTCAAGTAGACTGTGATTTTGCTGTGGTCTGATAGGGGTGTCAGTGGGCTGACTGTGAACGCTCTGAGAGACTCTGGGTTGAGGTCAGTGATAAAGTAGTCTACAGTACTACTGCCAAGAGATGAGCTATAGGTGTACCTACCATAGGAGTCCCCTCGAAGCCTACCATTGACTATGTACATACCCAGTGTGCGACAGAGCTGCAGGAGTCGTGACCCATTTTTGTTGGTTATGTTGTCGTAGTTGTGCCTAGGGGGGCATATGGGGGAGGGAATGCTGTCACCTCCAGGTAGGTGTTTGTCCCCCTGTGTGCTGAGGGTGTCAGGTTCTTGTCCAGTTCTGGCATTTAGGTCGCCACAGACTAGTACATGTCCCTGGGTCTGGAAATTATTGATTTCCCCCTCCAGGATGGAGAAACTGTCTTCATTAAAGTATGGGGATTCTAGTGGGGGGATATAGGTAGCACACAGGAGGACATTTTTCTCAGTTGAGATAATTTCCTTTTGAATTTCTAACCAAATGTAAAATGTTCCTGTTTTGATTAATTTAATAGAGTGAGTTAGGTCTGCTCTATACCAAATTAGCATACCCCCTGAGTCCCTTCCCTGTTTCACACCTGGTAGTTTGGTGGATGGGACTACCAGCTCTCTGTAACCTAGAGGGCAACCAGTGGGTCCGTCTCCTCTATACCATGTTTCTTGTAGGATGACAATGTCTGTATTTCTGATTTCTTTGGTCCAGATTCCTGCTCTTTAGGCCAAAGGCAGATGACCTCAGGCCTTGGATATTCCAGGATGAAATAGTGAAGGCTTTGTGTTCCATAAAGTGTCTAATGTTGTTGGTTGTGTGGTTTGGCCTCAGGCCAGTAATTGTGAGCAGAGCCTGCTGAGCATCTGGTACATGCCATTGGCTTGCGCTAGTGTAAGAGTGGGTGTTGGGCCTGTTTGCCTGCTCACGGCCTGGGCGTATGTGTGACTTTCATGTTGAGGCCCTCTTTGTGGGAGTGGGGGGCTTGGGGTGGGTAGGAGGGGCATAGGTCTGATCTGAGGGGGCCTAAATGGGGTGTGGGCATGGTTGACTTGGGGGGGAGTTAATTGGTTGGGGTGGGGGTGTAGATGTGGTTGATGGTGCTGTGGTCTGGATGTAGGTCCTCTCTGCGGGGGTCCTCTATGTGTAGGTCCTGGGGGGGGTCCCGCAGGTCTGGGAGAGTGTCTCGCTGGTCTGGGCGGGGTGTCTGTTGATCTGTTGCTCCTGTGTGAGGTGTTGGGTCTGCGGTTGAGGGCGATATCCTTTAGGGTCCGGGCGAAGGTGGGCACTCCTGCCTTGTATAGGTGGACCTGGTCGTAAAGGCTGTTCACGTCCAGGGTGGAGTGGTGGGCCAGGAAGACATTTGGTTTTGATGCACAGTCACGGGAAATACTTGCGTTTACCCGCTGTATGGTAGCAGGGTGGAAGTCTTTTCGTGGTAACAGGGTTGAGATAACCACTTGTGCGTTGGGGAAAGTAGAAGAAGCTTTTTCTATCACGCCCTTGAGTGATGTGGCCACCCTTTCCTGCTGTGTTCTCAGGTCGTTTGTGCCTGTGTGTATTATTATGTGGCTGGGTGATCCTAGTCGGTCCTTAGACAGAAGGTCTAGGGCGCGCTGGGTATTTGGACACCAGAGTTTAGACACTGTGTGTTTTGGAAAAAGTTTATTTTCTTGTATGTATTTCCCGTTTGAGTCCATAAGGAGTACAATCTGTGACTTGTGTATGTCCTCAGTGGGTGTGGGGGGGTCGTCATGAGGGCTATCAGGGTGTCTGACTGGGGGGTTGCTCAGAGGGGTTGGGGTCCCCAGGGCTTGGGGTTCTTCATTTGTTTGTCTGGGTGTGATGTCGAGGCTATGGTCAGGGTCTAGGGTGTACTGTTCTGCTGCGGTGTCGAGACTTTGGCCAGGATCTGAGGTGGGCTGTTCTCTAATGGGTTGTTCAATGTCACCCGTCATCGTTCTCACCTTCTCCTCCAGCACTCTGATCCTCTCCTCTAGTGCTCTGTTCTTCTCCTGCTCCTGCTCTTTCTCCTGTTGATGTTGTCTCACCACAGTCCAGAGTGCAGACATGTCTCTCTCCACCTGCAGCTCTCCAGGTCTAGTTAAGGGGGTGTTGTTGTGCTGGACTGTTGTCTGGGTCTGTGCTGACTGGAGTGTGTTCACCTGCTGTTCCAGCTCCACCTGCCTTACCTCCAGCTGGGTGAATTTATCCTTCATTTCAATGAGGGAGTAGTACTCTGTGCTGGGAAGTTGAGTTTCTGCTTGGGGTTGCTCTGTGGGGTTATTTAATGAAGAGGTCTGGTCTGACCCGCTCGGGGTAGGGGTATCTTTCTCAAGGGACAGCTTCTCCTGCTGAGCTATTTCTTTGATTAGGTGAAAGTCCAGCTGGAACTGTTTGGTGTTGCCTTGAACCAAAACGGTTCCAGATTTATAGAGATTAATATTAGACGACTCAGAGTCCTCGTTGTCCAGTATCCTGAGTTTCCACCCGTCGCTAACACCCCCCCTCTTAACAGAGGGGTAGTGTGCTAGTATAGCACTGTGCCATGCCAGGGGATGGTCTGTGTGGAAGATAAGGTTGCTTATGTTCCCATTTTTATACAAATCAGCAAAAAGTGTCTTGTGCTTCCCCAAAAGAAGTTTCAATTTGTACTCTTTTCGTGTCTTGTCGTTTTTTACATTCAGAGGGTACTGTATTTTAATGACCTCTGAACAGTGGGGGGGTGCTTCTAAGGCCTCTTCTAAGGCCTCTAGTTGGGGTAGACTGTACGACTCTCCTGCCATTGTTGGGCTCAAGGGCTTTGACACCTCTCACTTCACACGTCAGTGCTAATTGAAATTGTATCTCTTTGTAGCAAGCTTAAGCTTGTTAGCCTTAGAATTCAGTCCTTATAATATAAAATATATCATTGTAATGAATTTTTCTTCTTGGTTTTTGAAAGTGAAAAATAGCTTCATACTAAACATTACTCACTCAGTTCCAGGTTGGATGGTGTTTTCAGGTTTCTGTTTGTTTTCCAGAGCATTTGCTGTATAGTTTGAGAATAGTAATCCTTGGTAGTAGAAAGCTTTCCAGGTAATTCCGTCCAAAATCAGGTTGTAGGTTTGGAGTTTTGGTTTGGAATAAAGGTTATGTTGTGGAGGGTAGCATCCTGTATATGTCCCTGCCAAAAAATCCTACTTTATCTAACTCTAAATCTATATTTTTTGTTAAAAATGCAGGAGCAATGTCTTTGAGCTCTCTCTCTCTCTCTCTCTCTCTCACTCTCTCTCTCTCTCTCTCTCTCTCTCTCTCTCTCTCTCTCTCTCTCTCTCTCTCTCTCTCTCTCTCTCTCTCTCTCTCTGCAGCAGTATGCATGCTTATCAGCTAGTTACAATCATCTATTTTCAGATTCCTTTTTTCCACGGAGGATATTCATTTTCCTGACTCATAGCTACGACAACCTGCAACACCTACAGTGGGAAAAAAAAGTATTTAGTCAACCACCAATTGTGCAAGTTCTCCCACTTAAAAAGATGAGAGAGGCCTGTAATTTTCATCATAGGTACACGTCAACTATGACAGACAAAATGAGATTTTTTTCTCCAGAAAATCACATTGTAGGATTTTTAATGAATTTATTTGCAAATTATGGTGGAAAATAAGTATTTGGTCAATAACAAAAGTTTCTCAATACTTTGTTATATACCCTTTGTTGGCAATGACACAGGTCAAACGTTTTCTGTAAGTCTTCACAAGGTTTTCACACACTGTTGCTGGTATTTTGGCCCATTCCTCCATGCAGATCTCCTCTAGAGCAGTGATGTTTTGGGGCTGTCGCTGGGCAACACGGACTTTCAACTCCCTCCAAAGATTTTCTATGGGGTTGAGATCTGGAGACTGGCTAGGCCACTCCAGGACCTTGAAATGCTTCTTACGAAGCCACTCCTTCGTTGCCCGGCGGTGTGTTTGGGATCATTGTCATGCTGAAAGACCCAGCCACGTTTCATCTTCAATGCCCTTGCTGATGGAAGGAGGTTTTCACTCAAAATCTCACGATACATGGCCCCATTCATTCTTTCCTTTACACGGATCAGTCGTCCTGGTCCTTTTGCAGAAAAACAGCCCCAAAGCATGATGTTTCCACCCCCATGCTTCACAGTAGGTATGGTGTTCTTTGGATGCAACTCAGCATTCTTTGTCCTCCAAACACGACGAGTTGAGTTTTTACCAAAAAGTTCTATTTTGGTTTCATCTGACCATATGACATTCTTCCAATCCTCTTCTGGATCATCCAAATGCACTCTAGCAAACTTCAGACGGGCCTGGACATGTACTGGCTTAAGCAGGGGGACACGTCTGGCACTGCAGGATTTGGGTCCCTGGCGGCGTAGTGTGTTACTGATGGTAGGCTTTGTTACTTTGGTCCCAGCTCTCTGTAGGTCATTCACTAGGTCCCCCCGTGTGGTTCTGGGATTTTTGCTCACCGTTCTTGTGATCATTTTAACCCCACGGGGTGAGATCTTGCGTGGAGCCCCAGATCGAGGGAGATTATCAGTGGTCTTGTATGTCTTCCATTTCCTAATAATTGCTCCCCAGTTGATTTCTTCAAACCAAGCTGCTTACCTATTGCAGATTCAGTCTTCCCACCCTGGTGCAGGTCTATAATTTTGTTTCTGGTGTCCTTTGACAGCTCTTTGGTCTTGGCCATACTGGAGTTTGGAGTGTGACTGTTTGAGGTTGTGGACAGGTGTCTTTTATACTGATAACAAGTTCAAACAGGTGCCATTAATACAGGTAACGAGTGGAGGACAGAGGAGCCTCTTAAAGAAGAAGTTACAGGTCTGTGAGAGCCAGAAATCTTGCTTGTTTGTAGGTGACCAAATACTTATTTTCCACCATAATTTGCAAATAAATTCATAAAAAATCCTGCAATGTGATTTTCTGGATTTTCTTCCCTCAATTTGTCTGTCATAGTTGATGTGTACCTATGATGAAAATTACAGGCCTCTCTCATCTTATTAAGTGGGAGAACTTGCACAATTGGTGGCTGACTAAATACTTTTTTCCCCCACTGTATAACCTACAGAGGTTATTGTTATATGAGTGACCTGGCCAGTTAAAGGGACATGTGAGGTGTTGACCGCTATGTATCCTGAAGAGGAGTCCCCCCCCATTCCACTAATCCCTGTTTACTGTGTTTCCTGCTCTCAATCCCATAATTCACATTAGCTACACACTACTTTGTGTGTGTGTGTGTGTGTGTGTGTGTGTGTGTGTGTGTGTGTGTGTGTGTGTGTGTGTGTGTGTGTGTGTGTGTGTGTGTGTGTGAGTGAATGTGTGTGGCTGTGTGTGTGTGTGTGTGTGTGTGTGTGTGTGTGTGTGTGTGTGTGTGTGTGTGTGTGTGTGTGTGTGTGAGTGAATGTGTGTGGCTGTGTGTCTGTGTGTGTATTTTTACACACACAGACACATTTTCAAGTCTTGCCATAGATTTTCAAGCCGATTTCAGTCAAAACTGTAACTAGGCCACTTAGGAACATTCAATGTCATCTTGGTAAGCAACTCCAGTGTATAATTGGCCTTGCGTTTTAGGTTATTGTCCAGTTGAAAGGTGGATTTGTCTCCCAGTGTCTGTTGGAAAGCAGATTGAACCAGGTTTTCCTCTCAGACTTTGCCTGTGCTTATCTCTATTCATTTTCTTTTTATTCTAAAAAACTCCCTAGTCCTTGATGATGACAAGCATACCCATAACATGATGCAGCCACCACCATGCTTGAAAATATGAAGAGGGGTACTCAGTAATGTGTTGTGTTGGATTTGCCCCAAACATAATGCTTTGTATTCAGGACAACATTTTAATTTCTTTGCCACATTTTTTGCTGTATTACTTTAGTGCCTTATTGCAAACAGGATGCATGTTTTGGAATATTTCGATTCTGTACAGGCTTTCTTCTTTTCACTCTGTCATTTAGGTTAGTATTGTGGAGTAACTACAAGTTTCCTCCTATCACAACCATTTAACTCTGTAACTGTTTTAATGTCACCATTGGCCTCATGGTGAAATCCCTGAGCGGTTTCCTTCCTCTCTGGCAACTGAGTTAGGAAGTACGCTTGTATCTTTGTAGCTACTGGGTGTATTGATACACCATCCAAAGGGTCATTAATAACTTCACCATGCTCAAAGGGATATTAAATGTTGGCTTTTTTCATTTTTACCCATCTACCAATAGGTGCCCTTCTTTGTGAGGCATTGGAAAACCTCCCTGGTCTTTGTGGTTGAATCTGTGTTTGAAATTCACTGCTCGACTGAGGGACCTTACAGATAATTGTAGGTGTGGGGTACAGAGATGAGGTAGTCATTCAAAAATCATGTTAATAAACACCATTATTGCACACAGAGTTAGTCCATGCAACTTATTATTACATTTACATTTGTACATTTTAGTCATTTAGCAGACGCTCTTATCCAGAGCGACTTACAGGAGCAATTAGGGTTAAGTGCCTTGCTCAAGGGCACATTAACGTCATTTAGCAGACGCTCTTAGCCAGAGCGACTCACAAATTGGTGCGTTTACCCTATAGCCAGTGGGATAACCACTTTACAATTTGGGGGGGGGGGGTTAGAAGGATTACTTTATCCTATCCCAGGTATTCCTTAAAGAGGTGGGGTTTCAAATGTCTCCGGAAGGTGGTGAGTGACTCCGCTGTCCTGGCGTCGTGAGGGAGCTTGTTCCACCATTGGGGTGCCAGAGCAGTGAACAGTTTTGCCTGGGCTGAGCGGGAACTATGCTTCCGCAGAGGAAGGGGAGCCAGCAGGCCAGAGGTGGATGAACGCAATGCCCTCGTTTGGGTGTAGGGACTGATCAGAGCCTGAAGGTACAGAGGTGCCGTTCCCCTCACTGCTCCATAGGCAAGCACCATGGTCTTGTAGCGGATGCGAGCTTCAACTGGAAGCCAGTGGAGTGTGCGGAGGAGGGGGGTGACGTGAGAGAACTTGGGAAGGTTGAACACCAGACGGGCTGCGGCATTCTGGATGAGTTGTAGGGGTTTAATGGCACAGGCAGGGAGGCCAGCCAACAGCGAGTTGCAATAGTCCAGACGGGAGATGACAAGTGCCTGGATTAGGACCTGTGCCGCTTCCTGTGTAAGGCAGGGTCGTACTCTCCGAATGTTGTAGAGCATGAACCTGCAGGATCGGGTCACCGCCTTGATGTTGGCGGAGAATGACAGGGTGTTGTCCAGGGTCACGCCTAGGCTCTTCGCACTCTGGGAGGAGGACACAGCGGAGTTGTCAACCGTGATGGCGAGATCATGGAACGGGCAGTCCTTCCCCGGGAGGAAGAGCAGCTCCGTCTTGCCAGGGTTCAGCTTGAGGTGGTGATCCGTCATCCATACTGATATGTCTGCCAGACATGCAGAGATGCGATTCGCCACCTGGTTATCAGAAGGGGGAAAGGAGAAGATTAGTTGTGTATCGTCAGCGTAGCAATGATATGAAAGGCCATGTGAGGATATGACAGAGCCAAGTGACTTGGTGTATAGGGAGAAAAGGAGAGGGCCTAGAACTGAGCCCTGGGGGACACCAGTGGTGAGAGCACGTGGTGCGGAGACAGCTTCTCGCCACGCCACTTGGTAGGAGCAACCGGTCAGGTAGGACGCAATCCAGGAGTGAGCCGCGCCGGAGATGCCCAGCTCGGAGAGGGTGGAGAGGAGGATCTGATGGTTCACAGTATCAAAGGCAGCAGACAGGTCTAGAAGGACAAGAGCAGAGGAGAGAGAGTTAGCTTTAGCAGTGCGGAGAGTCTCCGTGACACAGAGAAGAGCAGTCTCAGTTGAATGACCAGTCCTGAAACCTGATTGGTTTGGATCAAGAAGGTCATTCTGAGAGAGATAGCAAGAGAGTTGGCTAAAGACGGCACGCTCAATAGTTTTGGAAAGAAAAGAAAGAAGGGATACTGGTCTGTAGTTGTTGACATCAGTGGGGTCGAGTGTTGGTTTTTTGAGAAGGGGAGCAACTCTCGCTCTCTTGAAGACGGAAGGGACATGGCCAGCGGTCAAGGATGAGTTGATCAGCGAGGTGAGGTAGGGGAGAAGGTCACCGGAGATGGTCTGGAGAAGGGAGGAGGGGATGGGGTCAAGCGGGCAGGTTGTTGGGCGGCCTGCAGTCACAAGTCGCAGGATTTTATCTGGAGAGAGAGGGGAGAAAGAAGTCAAAGCATAGGGTAGGGCAGTGTGAGCAGGACCAGCAGTGTCATTAGACTTAACAAACGAGGATCGGAAGAGAGGGGAAAAGAGGGGAAAAGAGGATATTATGTGACTTGCTAAGCAAATGTTTACTCCTGAAGTTATTTAGGCTTGCCATAACAAAGGGGTTGAATACTTATTGACTTAAGACCTTTCAGCTTAGAATTTTTTTTATTAATTAGCAAACATTTCTAAAAACATATTCCACTTTGACATTATGGGGTATTGTGTGTAGATCAGTGACACAAAATCTAAATGTAATCAATTTTAAATTGAAACATAACATGTGGAAAAGGTCAAGGGGTGTGAATACTTTCTGAAGGCACTGCAAAACATCATCAGCACCGTGTGTGTGTATGTGTGTGTATGTGTGTGTGTCTGAGTGGGTGTGTGTGTGAACCTAGTGACTAAATTGAACAGAATGTACAAATGTGTTTTGTTACAGATGTTTTGTCCTTGTTGTGCTGTGCTCCCTTTTCCTCCCCCTCTCTCTGTTCCTCTCTCCTTTCTTCTTAACCTCTTTTCCCCTCTCTTCCACCTTTCTCTTCCCCCCTCCCTCCCTCATGTGCTTCTACATCTGCCCCCTCTGTAGCCCCCACTTCCCCCCAGGTCTCATGTCCTTTACCTGAGGAGGTGACTGACACCTTCAGCGTCCATGGATCCGCAGTCGCTGGAACAACCATCCGCTACACCTGTCTGTCTGGGTGAGAGAGGGAGGGAGGGAGGGAGGGAGGGAAGGAGAGAAGGTAGGGATGAGAACAAGAGCGGTTGGAAGAGGCACGGTGGGAGAGCGAGAGACAGGATGAGAGGTTTGAGACAGAGAGAGAGAGAGAGAGAGAGAGAGAGAGAGAGAGAGAGAGAGAAAGAGAGAGAGAGAGAGAGAGAGAGAGAGAGAGAGAGACAGACAGAGACAGAGAGAGAGAGAGAGAGAGAGAGAGAGAGAGAGAGAGAGAGAGAGAGAGAGAGAGAGAGAGAGAGTCACATCCGAATCACATCCGAATGCGTATGTCAGTTGGAATCATGTATCTTATTCAAAATACACACCTTCTGAGACAGAGCCAACAGAGAGGTGAACCACTTAGTTTATTACCAGTCAATTAGTCATATAACCACCCTCTCTCTCTGTATCTCTCTTTCTCCCTCTCTCTCTGTCTCTCTCTCTCCCTCTCTCTTTCTCCCTCTCTCTCTGTCTCTCTTGCTCATTCTCTCTCTCATGCCCCCCCCCCCCCACCTTCTCTCTCCAGGGAGCTGGTGGGAAACAGTGAGAATCTCTGTAATATTGACCAGACCTGGCAGTACCCTCACCCCATCTGTCAAAGTAAGTGTGTGTGTTTTATAATGTATAGTGTTTGATAGAGAGAGCGCAAGCAGGCAAGCAGAGGGAGAGCATCAGAGCCATGGAAAATGATGGTTGGCGTGTGGGTGGATGGATTGGGACTTTTGAGTGTGAGTGTGTGTATGTGTGGTTGTGTGTTTGTATGTGTGTATTTTGCGGAGGAGGTTATTGTACTCTGCACTTCTAAATCGTTCTACTTTGTGTGTGTGTGTGTGTGTCTTTTTATGTGTGTGAGTGAGAGACTGCAAGTTCTGTTGTTATGTTTCATAGTATTTTACTGCCACCTTCTGGCCTAAACAGAGAATAACATCTCTCGCAAATTCATTCAGCAATTTTCTTCAATCCTGGTCTGGTAAATGTGCATATACAGTGACCTTCTCTCTCCTGTTCCAGGGGTGTGGTGCCCGCCCCCCCAGGAGGTGAACCAGGGGTACCTGGTGGCGGTACAGAGGACTGAGTACGATGTGGGCGATGCCATTTATTACCTCTGTAAGAAGAACCACCTGCTGGATGGACCCAACCGGGTCACCTGCCAGTCCAACGGCACCTGGAGCGCAGTGCCCTACTGCAGAGGTGAGACCTACCTGATACACACAGTGCCCACTGTTGTGTGTGTGTGTGTGTGAGAGAGAGAGAGAGAGAGAGAGAGAGAGAGAGAGAGAGAGAGAGAGAGAGAGAGAGAGAGAGAGAGAGAGAGAGAGAGAGAGAGAGAGAGAGAGAGAGAGAGAGAGAGAGAGAGAGAGAGAGAGAGAGAATTAGGCCAATACCCGCTAATTATCAAAATCCAGAAAAGAGCCGTTAAATTCTATAACCACTTAAAAGGAAGCGATTCCCAAACCTTCCATAACAAAGCCATCACCTACAGAGAGATCAACTTGGAGAAGAGTCCCCTAAGTAAGCTTGTCCTGGGGCTCTGTTCACAAACACAAACAGACCCCACAAAGCCCCAGGACAACAACAACAACAACAACAACACAATTAGACCCAACCAAATCATGAGAAAACAAAAAGAGAATTACTTGACACATTGGAAAGAACAAACAAAAAAACAGAGCAAACTAGAATGCTATTTGGCCCTAAACAGAGAGTACACAGTGGCAGAATACCTGACCACTGTGACTGACCCAAACTTAAGGAAAGCTTTGACTATGTACAGACTCAGTGAGCATAGCCTTGCTATTGAGAAAGGCCACCGTAGGCAGACCTGGCTCTCAAGAGAAGACAGGCTATGTGCACACTGCCCACAAAATGAGGTGGAAACTGAGCTGCACTTCCTAACTTCCTGCCAAATGTATGACCATATTAGAGACACATATTTCCCTCAGATTACAGCGATCCAGAAAGAATTTGAAAACAAACCCAGTTTTGATAAACTCCCTTATCTACTGGGTGAAAAACCACAGTGTGCCATCACAGCTGCAAGATTTGTGACCTGTTGCCACAAAAAAAAGGGCAACCAGTGAAGAACAAACACCATTGTAAATACAACCCATATTTATGTTTATTTATTTTCCCATTTGTACTTTAACTATTTGCACATTGTTACAACACTGTATATATACAGTGGGGGAAAAAAGTATTTAGTCAGCCACCAATTGTGCAAGTTCTCCCACTTAAAAAGATGAGAGAGGCCTGTAATTTTCATCATAGGTACACGTCAACTATGACAGACAAATTGAGAAAAAAAAATCCAGAAAATCACATTGTAGGGTTTTTAATGAATTTATTTGCAAATTATGGTGGAAAATAAGTATTTGGTCAATAACAAAAGTTTCTCAATACTTTGTTATATACCCTTTGTTGGCAATGACACAGGTCAAACGTTTTCTGTAAGTCTTCACAAGGTTTTCACACACTTTTGCTGGTATTTTGGCCCATTCCTCCATGCAGATCTCCTCTAGAGCAGTGATGTTTTGGGGCTGTCGCTGGGCAACACGTACTTTCAACTCCCTCCAAAGATTTTCTATGGGGTTGAGATCTGGAGACTGGCTAGGCCACTCCAGGACCTTGAAATGCTTCTTACGAAGCCACTCCTTCGTTGCCCGGGTGGTGTGTTTGGGATCATCGTCATGCTGAAAGACCCAGCCACGTTTCATCTTCAATGCCCTTGCTGATGGAAGGAGGTTTTCACTCAAAATCTCACGATACATGGCCCCATTCATTCTTTCCTTTACACGAATCAGTCGTCCTGGTCCCTTTGCAGAAAAACTGCCCCAAAGCATGATGTTTCCACCATCATGCTTCACAGTAGTTATGGTGTTCTTTGGATGCAACTCAGCATTCTTTGTCCTCCAAACACGACGAGTTGAGTTTTTACCAAAAAGTTATATTTTGGGTTCATCTGACCATATGATATTCTGCCAATCCTCTTCTGGATCATCCAAATGCACTCTAGCAAACTTCAGACGGGCCTGGACATGTACTGGCTTAAGCAGGGGGACACGTCTGGCACTGCAGGATTTGAGTCCCTGGCGGCGTAGTGTGTGACTGATGGTAGGCTTTGTTACTTTGGTCCCAGCTGTCTGCAGGTCATTCACTAGGTCCCCCCGTGTGGTTCTGGGATTTTTGCTCACCGTTCTTGTGATAATTTTGACCACACGGGGTGAGATCTTGCGTGGAGCCCCAGATCGAGGGAGATTATCAGTGGTCTTGTATGTCTTCCATTTCCTAATAATTGCTCCCACAGTTGATTTCTTCAAACCAAGCTGCTTACCTATTGCAGATTCAGTCTTCCCAGCCTGGTGCAGGTCTACCATTTTTTTTTCTGGTGTCCTTTGACAGCTCTTTGGTCTTGGCCATAGTGGAGTTTGCAGTGTGACTGTTTGAGGTTGTGGACAGGTGTCTTTTATACTGATAACAAGTTCAAACAGGTGCCATTAATACAGGTAACGAGTGGAGGACAGAGGAGCCTCTTAAAGAAGAAGTTACAGGTCTGTGAGAGCCAGAAATCTTGCTTGTTTGTAGGTGACCAAATACTTATTTTCCACCATAATTTGCAAATAAATTCATTAAAAATCCTACAATGTGATTTTCTGGATTTCTTTTCCTCAATTTGTCTGTCATAGTTGACGTGTACCTATGATGAAAATTACAGGCCTCTCTCATCTTTTTGAGTGGGAGAACTTGCACAATTGGTGGCTGACTAAATACTTTTTTTCCCCACTGTACATAATATGACATTTGAAATGTCTTTATTCTTTTGAAACTTCTGAATGTAATGTTTACTGTTAATATTTATTGTTTATTTCACTTTTGTTTACTATCTACTTCACTTGCTTTGGCAATGTTAACACACGTTTCCCATGCCAATAAAGCCCTTAAATTGAAATTGAAATTGAAATTGAAATTGAATTGAGAGAGAGAGAGAGAGAGAGAGAGAGAGAGAGAGAGAGAGAGAGAGAGAGAGAGAGTAGATAGAATATTGACCTTTGTTCTTCATCCTGTACTTCCTGTTCTTAGCGCGCTGTCCAATCCCAGCGGAGCGGAGCCGTGTTCTGATTGGTGGGCTGAAGCGTTGGCCCTATGACGTGACAGACTCGGTGGTTCCTCACGGGGAGAGCGTGACATTCTACTGTAAACACTCAAGGAAGCAGTGCAGCTTCCCGTACACACAGACCTGCTTCGACGGCAGGCTCAACCCCCCCTTCTGCTACCTGGGTGAGTTGGGACCCCAGAACTGGTGCCCTGTCTACCATTATCTATGGTAAACCCTTGGTGCCTTCCTCGTCTTTCTATGTGACTGTTCAGTGGGCAGGAGACCTCTGGGTATACTTATATTGTCTTCATTTGATGTAACATGTCTGTCACCTCCCTCCTTCTGTGTCCCAGAACCCACCTGGCTGCAGTACAAACTGTTCCCTCATCGGCTGGTGTCGGAGATCGAAACCTGCTCCCTTGCAGACCTGGAGTAATACCCCAACAGCCCTATCCCTATCGCCTGTCCCCCTCTCTCTCAGCCTGTACCAATGATAGGCTCTACATGTCTTAATAATACGTGTGTTCATGATAATACATGCATTAATACAGAAGTAAAATATAGTCATAGTAATCATTCATATAGTTCAAATGCACAGGAGGTTGGTGGCACCTTAATTGGGGAGAACGAGCTCATGTTAATGACTGGAGCGGATAGGTGGAATGGTATCAAATACATCAAACACATGGTTTCCATTCGATGCCATTTCATTTGCACGGTTCCAGACATTATTATGAGCCGTCCTCCCCTCAGCAGCCTCCTGTGTTCAAATGTTCACTTCATGTGTTGTTATGGTGTGACTCTGACTCCTCCCACTGTGGGATCTGACTGACCTTACCTGTTGTTTTGTTTTTACATAGTGTGTCCCTGCCCCAAGGTGGCCCTCAGGATACTTCTCCTCCTTATGTTGTTGACACACCAAGCTCTGAGGCTTGGAAGTTCTATTGATGTGAAGGTTTGAAATAAAAACAACGTTTTTTTGTGATGTAATGATTGTGATATTTCATGATATTTCATGTAATTGAAATGAAATAGAGATAAACACTTGATTCTCACAACAATTAGGACACCCTGATATCTTGCTCGCGCACGCGCACGCGCACACATCAATCTTTTGCATTTTCTAAGGTTACATGTCTTTGGATTAAATGGTGATCTGATCTGATCTCATAACGTATACAGTAGCTGCCCACTGTTTACTCAACATGGATTGGTTCTAGTCGGACCCAGAATGTCATTGCTAATCGGGATCCTTGGGACGTCCCTACCCCATTGAAGTTTACATTTGATCAAGGTAAGGGTTAAGGTTAGGGTTTAGTAAGGGTTATGGTATGGGTAGGGGTTAAAGTTAGGGTAGGGACGTCCCAAGAATCCTTGATAGCATTAACCAACCCAGAATGCTGCGACGCCATGAGCTCCCCCCTCTCTCTGCTCGCGCAGCAGGCTGAGCGCAGAATCTCGCCTCCTATCTCTTCTCCGCCTCTCATTCATATTTGGTCCTCCGGAAGTATCCACAGCTCGGGTAAGCCAGTGTCTATGCAGCGAGTGAGTCTTATGGGTGGAGTATGTAGTTTATTATCCAGTTTTAAATGTATGGACAGTATACCGGACGCATCCCACACCTGTTATATTGACATGCGTATGTCCATACAATTAAGTTAGTGAAATAAATTACAATATGCCGGTAAAGTTTCCTACATCGCTTTTCCTGCCAGCTATCGGGCTGCGCTCCCTACAGGGCTCGAACCCTCGACTTGTAAAATGGCTGGTTGTGGGTCCATAGACAGCAAGGGCAGTTATTATGGCAAAAATATCAACATAATTGAGACAAATACCGCGGCGTCTTTTTAAAATAAGGGAGCTGAATATATTACATTATATGCCGTTAACAAACATTGTCCCAGGTTCGAGTGTCGTGTCCATTGATGCGCAGTTAATCCACTGATATGAAACAGGGTTTGGCTATTCGGACCTCGGACTGCGCGTAATGGCGTCTCCCATGAACAGCGACACTTGTTATTCCAACATAAATACAGTACGAGGGTGGATAAAGGTTCGAATGGAGGAAAACAAATACTGTCAATATGATATCGACCCAAACCCGTTGCCAGATATTTAACGAATGTCTTATTTTGTATTAGACTATGCCAGACAAACGAAATTCTGTAATCGAAAGAAAAATGGATAGTCTGATTTCGCTGATATCATGCTCTCTTGAACCCTCCGCTGCAGACTGTCGCGTTGATGCTGTGTTCAATTGGCGACTTTGTTTAGAGCCCGGTAAGCAAATTATATAAAACCAGTGAAGTCCATAATAACAGCAAATGTAATGCAAATATGTGCGTCATTTACTCATGCTGCATTACATTTTTAAGATTGACAATCATAGCAATTAAGCATATCAGGTGATCACTGATTGTAGAGCATGAAACCACATACTGTAGCCTTTAAAAAAAAATCTCGCCTCAGGTTATTGAGATAATAGCAGGAATTGGAACTGGTTTGAATGATGATGATGATGATGATGATGATGACAATGTAATGGTGATGATGATGACGATGATGATGTGGAAGGTGGTGGTGGGGATGTTATGAAGGGGATAGGATGATTTAACCTAAAGTGTCTTTAGAAAGTATTCATAACCCTTGACTTTTCCACATTTTGTTGTGTTGCAAAGTCGGATTAAAATGGATTTAATTGTCTTTTTTTTGTGTCAACAATCTACATACTCTGTAATGTCAAAGTGGAAGAAAAATTCTAACATTTTTGTATTATTATTATTTTTACAAATTAATGAAACATAAAACACTATCTTGATTCTTGAAGTATTCAACCCCCTGAGTCAATACATGTTAAAAATCACCTTTAGTAGCGATTACAGTCTTTCTGGGTAAATCTCCAAGAGATTTCCACACCTGGATTGTGCAACATTTGCCCATTATTATTTTCAAAATTCTTTAAGCTCTGTCAAATTGGTTGTTGATCATTGCTAGACAACTATTTTCAGATCTTGCCATAGATTTCCAAGCAGATTTAAGTCAAAACTGTAACTCGGCTACTCAGGAACATTCACTGTCTTCTTGGTAAGCAACTCCAGTGTAGATTTGGCCTTGTGTTTTAGGTTATTGTCCTGCTGAAAGGGGAATTCATATTCCAGTGTCTGGTGGAAAGCAGACTGAACCAGGTTTTCCTCTAGGATTTTGCCTGTGCTTAGTTCCATTCCATTGCTTTTTTATCCTGAAAAACTCCCCAGTCCTTAACGATTACAAGCATACCCATAACATATGATGCCGCCACCACTATGCTTGAAAATATGGGGAGTGGTACTCAGTAATGTGTTGTATTGGATTTGCCCCAAACATAACACTTTGTATTCAGGACAAAAAGTGAATTGCTTTGCCACATTTTTTGCAGTATTACCTTAGTGCCTTGTTGCAAACAGGATGCATGTTTTGGAATATTTTTTATTCTATACAGGCTTCCATCTTTTCACTCTGTCAATCAGGTTAGTATTGTGGAGTAACTACATAGTTGTTGATCCATCCTCAGTTTTCTCCTATAACAGCCATTCAACTCTGTAACTGTTTCAAAGTCACCATTGGCCTCATGGTGAAATCCCTGAGCGGTTTCCTTCCTCTCCGGCTACTGAGATAGGAAGGACGCATCTTTGTAGTGGCCTCCCCTCCCGAGTGGCGCAGTGGTCTATGACACTGCATCGCAGTGCTAGCTGTGCCACTAGAGATCCTGGTTCGAATCCAGGCTCTGTCGTAGCCGGCCGCGACCGGGAGACCCATGGGGCGGCGCACAATTGGCCTAGTGTCGTCCAGGGTAGGAGAGGGGAGGGAAGGGCCGGCAGCGATGTAGCTCAGTTGGTAGAGCATGGCGTTTGCAACGCCAGGGTTGTGGGTTCGATTCCCACGCGGGGCCAGTATGAAAAATAATAATGTATGCACTCACTAACTGTAAGTCGCTCTGGATAAGAGCCTCTGCTAAATGACTAAAATGTAAATGTAATGTAAATGTAGTGACTGGGTGTATTGATACACCATCCAAAGTGTAATTAATAACTTCACCATGCTCAAAGGGATTTTTTAATAAAACCCCATTTACCAATAGGTGCTATTTTTTGCGAGGTGTGGGAAAATGTCCCTTTTCTTTGTGGTTGAATCTGTGTTTGAAATTCACTGCTCGACTGAGGGACCTTACAGATAATTGTATGGATGGGGTACAGAGATGAGGTAGTCATTCAAAAATCATGTTTAAAACTATTATTGCACACAGAGTGAGTCCATGCAATTTATTATGTGACCTGTACTCCTGGACTTATTTAGGCTTGCCATAACAAAGGGGTTGAATACTTATTGACTCAAGACATTTTTAATGAATTCGTAAACATTTTGAAAAACATAATTCCACTTTGACATTATTGGGTATTGTGTGTAGGCCAGTGACACATTTTTAAAAATATTTAATCAATTTTAAATTCAGGCTGTAACACAACAAAATGTGGAAAAAGTCAAAGGGTGTAAATACTTTCTGAAGGCACTGTTTTTATAGTAAAACAAGAATAGGAGTTTAATAAATTCATAATAGCCTATTTAGTCTATTTGAATAGTTTGAGTCTAGGCATATATCATTATGCACAATGAAAGAACAAGGAAGATATTCTAACAACATAACACTAATTGAATCAACTTCCTAATGTTGCTGCTCTGATATCTTGTGAAATAGCATAAAGACACCTGCCCACCTCAGGACATCTTCCTTATCAATGAAGCCTATAGTCATTTTATTGACAAGTCCTCTTATTATTTGATTTGAATAATTAATCTCTTGTTAAGATTATACAATATTTTATCCCTATTTTACAGATTTAGGCATGTTCCAAAATGGATTCTCAACAGACGGGGGTTCTGACCAATGGTGGCTCAGATGACAGAAGCGGCCAATCCTTGAAGAGATCAGGGACTGTGCCAGAGATCCATGAGGAACCAGTGGACTCCTTGATCTTATCCTGCCCACCAGGTAACCTCCAATAATGCTCCCAGGTGTACTCCAGTACAGGTGTCCAATCAAAACCTTTTGAGGCCAAACAAGGAGGAGGGGCTGGGAGAGCGCCAGATGTGGGCGGGACACAGCCAGCATTACAGGAAGCAGTTGAACCCTGCAGGCTCAACCAACCAATCGCAGTCAAGACTGGACTTCCTGGTGTGTGCGATCAACCAATCAGAATCAAATCAGACGTTCCTGGATTGTGCAACAGGCCAATCACAGACTCTGCAGCTCTCAGCTCTACCAAAGACGTGCTTAACTCTGATTCTAAAGGGAGTAGGTTAGAACCCAGAGCTGTTTCGTCTGGGACCAGTTCAAATGCCCTAACCTCCACTACGGTGACTGGTGCGGGCGAGATGGAAGATGTGTGTGTTGAAGAGATAGAACACAGTGAAGAGCCTCTCCACAGGATGAAGACAGAAGAGAGGGATGAGAGGAGAGATGGAGAGAGGGATGTAAGACAGGACAGGAATGGTAGTCCCATTGTCCCTGAAGCGCCTCTCATCTCCGACACAGCCAAGGCAGAGAGGGATGGAGGGATAAGGGGGGAGAAAGAAAGGAAAGATAGAGAGGATGAGAGAGTGATCCCTCTTTTTCTTCCCCCTAGTCGATGTCATGGTGGGAAAGAGAGACCAGGAGAGGATAGAGAAGGGAGGGCAGAGGCAGGGAAAGGAGGAGGGGAGAGAAGAGAGGAAGAGGCAGGGAAAGGAGGAGGGGAGAGAAGAGAGGAAGAGGCAGGGAAAGGAGGAGGGGAGAGAAGAGAGGAAGAGGAGGGAGAAGTATTGGATTTGAGCTTGCCTAAAAAGAGAGAGATCAAGGAGAGGAGCCTTTGGCATGAGAGCTCACTGCTTATGGAGGTAGATGAGGTAGAGGGGGATGGAGATAGGGACATAGTAGAGGAAGATGATGGTGATGATGAAGAGGATTCTATATTGAGAGGGGATGGAGCTGACATTTTTTGGGGACCTCTCCTGTCTCCCTCGTTCTTCTCTACCTCCGTTTTCACCTCCTTCTCTTCCATAGACTGTGACAGTGAAGGTCTTCTCCTGATAGATGACCAGGGTATTCCATACACACTCACCCCTGAAGGGCACAAAGTGCCCCAAATAGACTCTTCCAGGCCAGACAACCCCCCCTCAAGCCAGCCAATGGTGCAGTCCAGCTCATTGGCGGTAGAGGATGACAGGTCGTCTCATATAACCACAGCAGGGGTCACTTACCTCAGCCAAAGTTTAGTAAAAACTCCACACACACACAAGAAAAACACATGTCCCGCTCCTGTTACGTCTATGAAACCCTCACAGAAGTCAGAACTTCTCAAAAATATAGAACACTCAAAGAACCCAGAACTCTTACAGAATGTGGAACCCCCTAAGGTTCTAGATTCAGGTGTGAAAGCCGATAGTGAGGCTAGTGCTGCTGTTTCCCAACCTTCTAGTTCTGCTGTACCCCTCCAACCCCCTCAGCCCATCCAGATCCTGACTAACCCCTCCTCCAACACCCCCATCCTCCTCTTCCCCTCCTCCCCCCAGCTCTCCTCCACTACCCTAACCAAGACTGATACCAACCCAGGCCTCCTGGCCTTCTCTCTCCCCCCCTCCCTCACCCAGAACTCCCCCAGCACCTCCACCTCTATGTTCCTCCTCCTCTCCTCCTCCACTACCTCTTCCTCCGGTCAGTCTTTCTCTACCTCCACACCCATCGCTCTCATTGACCCCTCCACCGGTCAGCTCTCCCAAATCACTGCCTCCTCTTCATGCTCTCTTTCTCTTTCATCCTCTCTTTCTCTCTCTCTCTCTTCTGGTCAGATCGCCACATCAAGGTCATCCCTCCCTTCCAATCCCTCCCACCCAGTTATTAGATTGACACCCAACAACTCCCCTACCATCCTATCAAGAGAGAGTCCCAGTGTTAACCCTCCCACCCCCCTGACCTCCCCCTCTGTGGTCTCCTCCCTTCCCTACAAGCAGTCCAGTGCTGATGGCAGTTCTAAAGCAGTTCCACTCAGCTCACCTCCTCACAAACACACTGAACCAAACTGTTGTGACCCCAACCCTGATCATCAGTTACTATCTACTGAAGAAACTCAAATGGAGTCTGTTCCAAATGGGTCATCTCCTACTAAAGCCCCTCCCCTTACACACCCGCAATCCCCTTCTCTGTCCTTTGACTTCAGTTTGGAGGCATCCGACCAATCAAAAGCCCCAGAGTCAAAGCACACCTCCCTCCCATGGGACGACCATCTCTACTTCTCCTCCTCCACCGCTCCTCCCTCCCCTCCCCTCGCCCCCATCTTCCCCTCCAGCGGACCCGGTAACCTGGACCCCCTGGATCCTCTGGACCCCCTGTCCCCAGCCTCCTCTCCATCCTCTGGGCCACGAAGGGTCCTCTACTGCCCTCTCTGCCCCAGGATCTTCTACTACCTGTCTGACCTGGAGCGTCACTCCATCACCCACTCTCAGAACAAGCCCCATGTCTGCCTGCAGTGTGGCAAGGCCTTCAAACGCTCCAGCCATCTGCAGGTGAGCTCAGTTGTTCATAAATGTTTGAATTGTGGTGTGGTGATTTGGTGGGCTCATGATGACATATTGTTTTGATTGTGTTTGAAGTGGAACTAGGTCCTTTGTGTCAGATTTCATGTTGTTATGACTGCTATGTAATAAGTAGGTATAAACATATCATAATATATTAACATGAATGTATAGTATTATCTAACAAATGTGACCCTCAACCTTTGACCCTGAACAGAGACACAAGCACATTCACACGGGCGAGAGGAACTTTGTGTGCCCCATCTGCTCCAAGCGCTTCAGGGAGGCGGGTGAGCTGCAGCGCCATCAGAGGGTACACACAGGAGAGAAGCCCTACCAGTGCCCGCTGTGCCACACACGCTTCGCCGAGCGCAACACCCTGCGTCGACACACCAAACGCAAACACCCTTACCACCAGGCCGCTATGGAGATGCTGACAGAGAGAGGAGGAGGAGGGGGAGGAGGGGATGAAGATGAGGGTACAGAAGAGTGGTATAGTTCCAATGTGTCCAACTTGGACAACTCTGACTCTGAACCAGATTCTGAGGTCATTTCCTGATGCTGATCCTCTTGAATAAAGGGAAGGAGAAGAGGAGGAGGAGGAGGAGGAGGAAAGGAGGAGGAGGAGGAGGAGAAGAGGAGGAGAGGAGGAGGAGAGCAAAGGTGGTGTAGCTTCACTGTGTCCAACTTGGACAACTCTGACACTGAAAGGGACTGAAACAGACTTTTTAATGATAAGTATGTGAATGGTACTTTCCAATGAGAACATTGGTTATATGTATTTATACATTTCTCTTGAATGTATTTTATTTCCATTCCCTTACATGGTCCGAAAATGATCACTGATCTCACAAACCATTTCCCATCAAGTATTCCTTCGATTTTCGTCATTTCCACAACTATAGGGCAGAAAATGTTCATGGACATTCTAAAAAGGTCACCCTTTGACATTCTGCTATAACAATAGATTAGCACTACCAAAGTACAAAAAATTATGTTGTAAAAAGCGCTGTCACTATGTTTTATTGTAACATTGTTCTTTATTACTAAAAATGTTTCTTCTCTTGTGGGAGCTGTACTTATAATTAAGTGAGATTATTTAACTTTCTTACTATTAAAGACACTGTGAGTAGTTTGGATTTTGTGTTCAAATTTGAGAACAATAGCCTCCAATTTGTCCTTTTTACATGGTTTTTACATTGTGATTTCTGCTGCCTATGCCTTCAAAACAAGGTGCCCTAATTTGTTAAATGCAGAATTCGGACCAATTTTTTGTTGTTGTTGATTGCACCATTGATGACACTCAATTCAAGGTTTTGATAAATGTTAATTTATTTCAATTAAACCTCCCTGTGTGCCTTCAGAAAGTATTCATACATTTACATTTTAGTCATTTAGCAGACGCTCTTATCCAGAGCGACTTACAGTTAGTGAGTGCATACATTTTTCATACTGGCCCCCTGTGGGAATCGAACCCACAACCCTGGCGTTGCAAGCGCCATGCTCTACCAACTGAGCTACAGGAGGCATATTCACCTTGACTTATTTCACATTTTGTTGTGTTACAGCCTGAATTGAAAATTGATTAAATAGATTTTTTTTCTCATACACACAATACCCCATAATGAAAAAGTGAAAACATGTTTTGAGAAATGTTTGCAAATTTATTGAAAATGGAAAACATAAATATCTAATTTACATAAGTATTCACACACCTGAGTCAATACATGTTAGAATCACCTTTGGCAGTGATTACAGCTGTGTGTCTATCTGGGTCTCTTTCTGGGTCTCTAAGACCTTTGCACACCTGGATTGTACAACATTTGCACATTATTCTTTTAAAAATTCTTCAAGCTCTGTCAAGTTGGTTGTTGATCATTACTAGATAGCCATTTTCAAGTCTTGACATAGATTTTCAAGCCAATTTAAGTCAAAACGGTTACTAGGCCACTCAAGAACATTCAATGTTGTCTTGGTAAGCAACTCCAGTGTAAATTTGGCCTTGTGTTTTAGGTTGTCCTGCTGAAAGGTGAATTTGTCTCCCAGTATCTGCTGGAAAGCAGACTTTTCCTCTAGGATTTTGCCTATTCCGTTTATTTTGATCCTAAAAAACTCCCTAGCCCTTGCCGATAACAAGCATACCCATAACATGATGCAGCCACCTCCATGCTTGAAAATATGAAGAGTGGTACTCTGATGTGTTGTGTTTGATTTGCCCCAAACATAACGTTATTTCTTATTCAGGACATAAAGTTAATTTCTTTGCCACATTTTTAAAAATGTTACTTTAGTGCCTTATTGCAAACAGGATGCATGTTTGGAATATTTTTATTCTGTACAGGCTTCCTTTTCCCCCACTCATTTAGACAACCCGGTGTCAGAGAATTTCGTATTATTATGTACGTAAATCTGCAACACTCATTTAGTATCATATGTTACGTTTCGTATGGTATGTATACATTTGTGGATGTCCATCATCCATTTCGTATGATATGTTACGAATTACAATTCGTAAATATGTTACGAATTACAATTCGTAAATATGTTACGAATTTACGAACGTACAATATGTTACGGATTTGCAATACGTACAATATGTTACTAATTTGCAAAACGTATATGTTACGAATTCTAATTTGTTGTGGCTAACGTTAGCTAGGCTAGGGGTTAGGGTTAAGGTTAAGTTTAGGAGTTAGGTTAAAGAGTTAAGGTTAGGGTTAGGGGAAGAGTTAGCTAACATGCTAAGTAGTTGCAAAGTAGCTAAAAAGTAGTAAGTAGTTGAAAAGTTACTAAAATGCTAAAGTTGTCCGTGATGAGATTCGAAACCGAAACGTTTGCGTTGCTAGACGTTCGCATTGTATGCCTACCCATCCACCCCGACCAACCACCCTCCTTTTGGTTTTGCCTTCAGTAACCTTCTGTCTTATGTAACCATACCGAACGTAACATATCATACTATTGTGAGTGTCCCGGATTTACATTTACTATGTTACGTCTAGTCTATGAGACCAGGCTGAGTAACTACAACATTCTTGAGCCATCCTCAGTTTTCTCCTATCACAGCCATTCAACTCTGTAACTGTTTTAAAGTCACGATTGGCCTCATGGTGAAATCCCTGAGCGGGTTCCTTCCTCTCCGGCAACTGAGTTAGGAAGGACGCCTGTATCTTTGTAGTGACTGGGTGTATTAATACACCATCCAAAGTGTAATTAATAACTTCACCATGCTCAAAGGTATATTCAATGTCTGCTTTTTTTTTTTTACCCATCTACCAATAGGTGCCCTTCTTTGTGAGGCATTGGAAAACCTCCCTGGTCTTTGTGGTTGAATCTGTGTTTGAAATTCACTGCTCGACTCAGGGACCTTACAGATAATTGTATGTATGGGGTACAGAGATGAGGTAGTCATTCATAAATCATGTAAAACACTGTTATTGCACACAGAGTAAGTCCATGCTACTTATTTAGTGACTTGCTAAGCAAATTTCTACTCCTGAACGTATTTAGGCTTTATCACGACTCAGGATATGACCCAGAGGAGGATGGTTCAGTTCTCAGATCATTTATTATAACACGGGGAATAGGCAAAAGGGCAGGTCGAGGACAGGCAGAGGTTTGTGACCAGATCAGAGTTGGACAGGTACAGGACGACAGACAGGCTCAGGGTCAGGGCAGGCAGAAGTTCATAAACCAGGTCAGAATCAGGCAGGTACAGAATGGCAGGCAGGCTCAGGGTCAGGGCAGGCAGAAGCGCAGGGAAAAACAGGAAACACGCTGGGACGACCTGACAATACAAGATGAACTGGCAACAGACAAACAGAAAACGCAGGTATAAATACACAGGGGATAATGGGGAAAATGGGAGACCTGGTGGGAGGTGGAGATTAGCACAAGACAGGTGAAACAGATCCGGGTGTGACAGGCTTGCCATAACAAAGGGGTTGAATACTTATTGACTCAAGACATTTCAGCTTTTAATTTTTAATTACTTTTTAAAAAATCTAAAAACACAATTCCACTTTGACATTATGGGGTATTGTGTGTAGGCCAGTGACACAAAATCTCAATTGAATTCATTTTAAATTCAGGCTGTAACACAACAAAATGTGGAAAAAGTGAAAGGGTGTGAATACTTCCTGAATGCACTGTACCTACACTGTATATTACAAGATTTGTACATGGTGCGCCTGGCATCCTTCTGGCATCCTTCACCAGTCTCCTTTCCTTCAGGACCATCCATCAAGTCCGTCAGATCAGTGGTCATGGAGAAATGGAAACAAGGTCATAAAGTTAATCAAGTTAAATACAAGTTTAATACTTGATTAACTTGAATACTTTCAGGCCAATTGTCAATCTATTAAGATAATGCATTTTATTTTTTAATGACGTTGACATCATTCACAGTGAAATCCACTCAGGTCTTTCTGTCCTGGTCTCTATGGTAGCTGATATATGTGCTAGGTTTGTGACCTGCAGAGTTGGAATGTCTCCAGGGTCTAATTGGGTTTGTAAGGCAGGCTTCAGTTTTTTTCTCCTTTCAACCATTTTCTGTCCCATGAAGCCTTCTTTAGGCCAGCAGAACCTCGCTGATGATACATCATTAAATAGTGCATCTCCTAAATGAACTGCCTGGCTCTGTACTCTGCATCATCAGGGTAATGTTCATTATTAATGACTACGACCATACCATTACTACTGACCAGGACCATACCATTACTACTTACCAGGACCATACCATTAATACTGACTAGGACCATACCATTACTACTGACCAGGACTATACCATTACTACTGACCAGGACCATACCATTACTACTTACCAGGACCATATCATTACTACTGACCAGGACCATACCATTCCTACTGACCAGGACCATATCATTACTACTGACCAGGACCATACCATTACTACTTACCAGGACCATACCATTAATACTGACTAGGACCATACCATTACTACTGACCAGGACTATACCATTACTACTGTCCAGGACCATACCATTAATACTGACCAGGACCATACCATTACTACTTACCAGGACCGTACCATTACTACTGACCAGGACCATACCATTACTACTGACCAGGACCATACCATTATTACTGACCAGGACCATACCATTACTATTGACCAGGACCATACCATAACTACTTACCAGGACCATACCATTACTACTGACCAGGACCATACCATTACTACTGACCAGGACCATACCATTATTACTGACCAGGACCATACCATTACTACTGACCAGGACCATACCATTACTACTGACCAGGACCATACCATTACTACTGACCAGGACCATACCATTACTACTGACCAGGCCCATACCATTACTACTTACCAGGACCATACCATTACTACTGACCAGGACCATACCATTACTACTTACCAGGACCATACCATTAATACTGACTAGGACCATACCATTACTACTGACCAGGACTATACCATTACTACTGTCCAGGACCATACCATTAATACTGACCAGGACCATACCACTACTACTTACCAGGACCATACCATTACTACTGACCAGGACCATACCATTACTACTGACCAGGACCATACCATTATTACTGACCAGGACCATACCATTACTACTGACCAGGACCATACCATAACTACTTACCAGGACCATACCATTACTACTGACCAGGACCATACCATTACTACTGACCAGGACCATACCATTATTACTGACCAGGACCATACCATTACTACTGACCAGGACCATACCATTACTACTGACCAGGACCATACCATTACTACTGACCAGGACCATACCATTACTACTGACCAGGACCATACCATTACTACTTACCAGGACCATATCATTACTACTGACCAGGACAATCTCAATCCTGGAGGGCTGCCATGTGTGCAGGTTTTTGTTCCAGCACAGCACTAACAGGTAAGTTAGAGCTTGGCCAGAACAAAAACCTGCACACATGGCAGCCTTCCAGGCCCAGGGTTGGCCGCCGCCACTGATCTCTAGGCTGATCTCACTGATCTCCCTAACACTCTTGTGCAGGAGAAGAAAAGGGAGAGAGAGGAGAGGCCAGAGTCCTGTATGTGAGTATGGAACCTGCCATATGAATGGCCTTAGTAGCAAGTTACAGCACTAGCTACTGGTTCATTATTAATACCAATACTGTATTACTGCTAGATTATTACACTACAGCACTGTTCTCCAATACTGTATTACTGCTAGATTATTACACTACAGCACTGTTCTCCAATACTGTATTACTGCTAGATTATTACACTACAGCACTGTTCTCCAATACTGTATTACTGCTAGATTATTACACTACAGCACTGTTCTCCAATACTGTATTAGTGATAGATTATTACACTACAATACTGTTCTCCAATACTGTATTACTGATAGATTATTACACTACAGTACTGTTCTCCAATACTGTATTACTGCTAGATTATTACACTACAGCACTGTTCTCCAATACTGTATTACTGATAGATTATTACACTACAATACTGTTCTCCAATACTGTATTACTGATAGATTATTACACTACAGTACTGTTCTCCAATACTGTATTACTGCTAGATTATTACACTATAGTAATGTTCTCCAATACTGTATTACTGATAGATTATTACACTACAGCACTGTTCTCCAATACTGTATTACTGATAGATTATTACACTACAGTACTGTTCTCCAATACTGTATTACTGCTAGATTATTACACTACAGCACTGTTCTCCAATACTGTATTACTGCTAGATTATTACACTACAGCACTGTTCTCCAATACTGTATTACTGATAGATTATTACACTACAGCACTGTTCTCCAATACTGTATTAGTGCTAGATTATTACACTACAGCACTGTTATCCAATATTGTATTACTGCTAGATTATTATACTACAGTATTGTTCTCCAATACTGTATTACTACTAGATTATTATACTACAGTATTGTTCTCCAATACTGTATTACTACTAGATTATTACACTACAGCAGTGTTCTTTTGATGTGTGTTCTGTTCTGCGATCCACCTTAACCTTTCTGGTGATTCACCAAATGTACAAAGTACAGAATCAATGTTGTTCGAGTCACGACCCTGTATATACCCACAAGGCACGAGCCAATGATGGGTCCTGACTCCTGACCCTCCATTTTGGAGACACGCTGTACTGCAGTTTCTCTGATGTTAGGCTACTGTGAGGTACATTAACTGAGGTCATATGTGGTCATTAATTAAATGTGACTCTACCATAAAAATGACTAATTAATTCAAAAGAGTCTCTTTCCCTTTGTTGATGCCATTGGGCTGTTGCAACGCTTTTGAATTAATCAGACAGTTTATAAAGTCTGATGATGATGATGGAGATGATGATGATGATTTTTTTGCTGGATGGGTGTGTGAAAGCCTCAGTGCAGCTGTGTGCATGTGCGTGCATGCACACGCGCGCACGTGGGTGTGTGTGCGTTTGGTCCCCCCATCCAGTTTGGACAGAGCTTCAAAGAGAAGTGACAGACAGACAGATGGACTGATGGACACAGAGAGCTGTGGGGGTGGTGTGTGTGTGTCTTTGTTAGTGTGTGTGTGTGTGTGTGTGCGACAGAGAGAGAGAGAGAGAGGGAGAGAGGGAGGGAGTGTGAAGTGGCACAGGCTGTGGCCTCTGAGTGGCCCAGGGCTCAAAGCCAAGCGATTGAAGAGGTAGACATGGCGGAAGAGGAGGATGAAAGAGTTGCCTTTTAAAGCTCTTTATGTTACCACTCACAAACTCAAACAAAATAACATTTAAAAGATTTAGCAGCAGCACATACACTGTTACCAGAAGAGGCTGGTGGGAGGAGCTATAGGAGGATGGGCTCATTGTAATGGCTGTAATGGAATTAATGGAATTGTACCAAACACATAAAATACATGGAAACAACGTGTATGACTCCGTTCCATTGATTCCATTCCAGCCTTACAATGAGCCCGTCCTCCTATAGCTCCTCCCACCAGCCTCCTCTGTTACTTTATCTTCTTCCACATTAAATATATGAACAGAAGGACCAGGCTCTATGGATAGAACTCACAGGATGGAAGGTTGTCTGTTACTATGTATTAAAGTCCACTAATGGCCATGTGGTTGAGGTTAGAATGGGCAAGGTTTAGCTGATTGTCTTCTACTCAGTGCCTTCAGAATTGGTGTAGGTTGCCACGGTGATAGCATATTGGCAATACCTGTCATTGCAGACTGTGGCCACTTGTGGGCACACTTATTCTGATAATGCACTGTGCTGTACCCACATTATGCATTACTCTGCTAAGGACAGTGAGGGCTTCAGGAAAGGATTCCTTTACATCTGCATACTTTGTGTGTGTGTGTGTGTGGGGGGGGTGGAGAAAGAAAGAGAGAAGGCCTTTCTGTATTCAGATGCACGACAAGGTTACCACAGTGCACAATTAGGTCTGTGCACATGCATGTATTTGTGTATGTGTCTGTTAAGTGTGTGTGATTCTGATTGTGTGTTTGTGTGGTGTCAGTGTGTGTGTCAGTGTGTGTCAGTGCGTGTGTCAGTGTGTGTCAGTGTGAGTGTCAGTGTGTGTCAGTGTATGTCAGTGTGTGTGTCAGTGTGTGTCAGTGTATGTCAGTGTGTGTGTCAGTGTGTGTCAGTGTGTGTCAGTGTGTGTGAGAGAAGGTTCACGTCACCAGGAACAGAGAAAGGTTACGTCCTGCACCAAGCCTGCACCAGACACAGTATAGGATTAACACTCAGAATGTGAGAGAGAGGGAGGGAGCGAGGGAGGGAGGGAGCGAGGGAGTGAGAAAAAGAAGGAGGGTAACAGGTGATAATCAAAAAGGGAGTCCCGGACGGGGGGAGGGGGCAACCAGAGGAAACAACGATTACATCATCTCTTTTCCAATGCCATCAGTGTGTGTGTGTGTGTGTGTGTGTGTATGTGTGTGTGTGTGTGTGTATATGTGTGTGTGTGTGTGTGTGTGTGTGTGTGTGTGTGTGTGTCTGTCACAGGATTGACAGTGAGTGATAAAGAGAGACAGACCAGAGCACTCTGACATGCTTTCTTGAACATGAAAGTAATCATCAAAATGGTGCAACTTAGACCATGCCTTTCTTTTCCATTTGTTTTTGTGTTTATTATGGATCCCCAGCAGCTACTCTTCCTGTCAAGGCAGCAGCTACTCTTCCTGTCAAGGCTGCAGCTACTCTTCCTGTCAAGGCAGCAGCTACTCTTCCTGTCAAGGCAGCAGCTACTCTTCCTGTCAAGGCTGCAGCTACTCTTCCTGTCAAGGCAGCAGCTACTCTTCCTGTCAAGGCAGCAGCTGCTCTTCCTGTCAAGGCAGCAGCTACTCTTCCTGGGGTCCAGCAAAGATTAAAGTAGTAATATACACTATAATAAAAACGGCAAACATTAAAATACATTTTACAACAGATTTCACAATACATTAAGTGTGTGCCCTCAGGCCACTACTCTACTACAACACACAATCCAGGTGTACGTGTGTGTATAGTGTGCATGTTGTGTGTGTTTGTACCTGTGTGTGTGTGACACTTCAGTCCTTGCTGTTTCATAAGGTATATTTTTAACTGGATTTTAAATCTGATTTTACTGCTTGCATCAGTTACCTGATGGGGAATAGCGTTCCATGTAGCCATGGCTCTATGTAGTACTGTGCGCCTCCCATAGTCTGTTCTGGACTTGGGGACTGTGAAGAGACCTCTGGTGGCATGTCTTGTGGGGTATGCATGGGTGTCCGAGCTGTGTGCTAGAAGTTTAAAACAGACAGCTCGGTGCATTCAACATGTCAATACTTCTTACAAAAACAAGTAGTGATGAAGTCAGTCTCGCCTCTACTTTGAGCCATGAGAGATTGACATGCATATTATTAATGTTAGCTCTATGTGTACATTTAAGGACCAGTCTTGCTGCTCTGTTCTGGGCCAGTTGTACTTTTCTTAAGTCCCTCTTTGTGGCACATGACCACATGACTAAACAGTAGTCCAGGTGTGACAAAACTAGGGCCTGTAGGACCTGCCTTGTTGATATTGTTGTTAAGAAGGCAGAATAGCGCATTATTATGGACAGACCTCTCCCCATCTTAGCTACTGTTGCATCAATATGTTTTGACCATGACAGTTTACAATCCAGGGTTACACCAAGCAGTTTAGTCTCCTCAACTTGCTCAATTTCCACATTATTCATTACAAGATTTAGTTGAGGTTTAGGGTTTAGTGAATGATTTGTCCCAAATACAATGCTTTTAGTTTTTGAATTATTTAGGACTAACTTATTTCTTGCCACCCATTCTGAAACTGACTGCAGCTCTTTGTTAAGTGTTGCAGTAATTTCACTCGCTGTAGTAGCGACGTGTATAGTGTCATCCGCATATATACACACACAGGCTTTACTCAGAGCCAGTGGCAGGTCATTAGTAAAGATTGAAAAAAGTAAGGGGCCTAGACAGCCGCCCTAGGGAATGCCTGACTCTACCTGAATTATGTTGGAGAGGCTTCAATTAAAGAACACCCTCTGTGTTCTTTTAGACAGGTAACTCTTGATCCACAATATAGCAGGGGATGTAAATCCATAACACATGTGTTTTTCCAGCAGAAGATTATGATCGATAATGTCAAAAGCTGCACTGAAGTCTAACAAAACAGCTCCCACAATCTTTTTATTATCAATTTCTCTCAGCCAATCATCAGTCAATTGTGTAAGTGCCGTGCATGTTGAATGCGCTTCCCTATAAGCATGTGGAAAATCTGTTGTTAATTATAGCATTGTATCTGGTCAATCACAATTTCTTCCAAAAGATTACTAAGGGTTGGTAACAGGCTGATTGGTTGGCTGTTTGAGCCAGTAAAGGGTGCTTTGCTATTCTTGGGTAACGGAATTACTTTTTCTTCCCTCCAGGCCTGAGGGCACACATTTTCCTGTAGGCTTAGATCAAAGAGATGGCAAATAGGAGTGGCAATATCATCCGCAGTAATTTTCCATCCAAGTTGTCAGACCCAGGTGGCTTGTCATTGTTGATAGACAACCATAATTGTTTAATGTCTTCCACACTCACTTTACGGAATTCAAAATAACAATGCTTGTCTTTCATAATTTGGTCAGTTATGCATGGATTTGTAGGTTTAGAATTTGTTGCTGGCATGTCATGCCTAAGTTTGCGAATCTTGCCAATTAAAAAATCATTAAAGGGACTGAGGCATATAGCCTACAGCTGGATCTACCGTACAGATAATATAATTAATTAGCTGTAACTTCCTCTCCTGTCTTCCCTTCCTCTCTTCTCTTCCATTCCTCTCCCCCTCTCTTCCTGTAGTCCTGACTTCTTACATCTCTCTCTCCCTCTCTCTCGCTACCTCTCTCTCGTCCACTCTCTCCCCCTACTTCCCTCTCTTCCCACCACTCCATCATTCTATCTCTCTCCTTCCCCCTTTCTCCTTCTCCCCCCTCTCTCTCTCTTTCTGACCTGCTGAACCAGCACACACCGACCTGTCTGTCAAACTAACAGAACAGGTGCTCCTGCAAATACCACCCTTCCCCTCCCCCATGTCCCCCTCTCCCCCTGCTAAGCCCACTGACACACACACACACACAGACACACACACACACACACACACACACACACACACACACACACACACACACACACACACACACACACACACACACACACACACACACACACACATACACACACACACACAGACACACACACACACACACACACACAGACACACACACACACACACACACACACACACACACACACAGACACACACACACACACACACACACACACTGTTTTCTAGCATACTGCCAGTTTATAAAATGGATTGGAAACAGTCAGGTAGAGTATCACCTCATATTCGGATATATACACTGACGTAAACTGACTTGGCCTGGGTTTCTGTGCCTGTCACATGTTTCATACAGAGTACATCACGTGTAAGAGGATGACGTAGGTATTTAGACAGGGATGCTGACTTACTAAAGTTGCATTCCTTGATTTACACAGAACATTATCAGATGAAACTCTACACATCAAATCATACAGTAGTACTTACCGCACAGTCATACAGTAATACCTACCTACCACACCAGAACACACCTCCGCAATATCCAATATTCCAAATCATTATCTGCTTTAAAAAACATAAGGGACAAAAAAGTATAGGCCTCAAACTAGTGTAGTGTATCTGTCCAAAGTTGGTAACAATGCCAAGTGCATGTTGACATGAGTCATCCATTTTGTGGGGACTTTTGACAAAGACACATAAACACACGACCACTTATTGTTACTCGATCTCTCCACCAATCAGCAAATCAGTCAACAGATGTACAGTCGTGGTCAAAAGTTTTGAGAATGACACAAATAATAATTTTCACAAAGTCTGCTGCCTCAGTTTTGATGATGGCAATTTGTATATACTCCAGAATGTCATGAAGAGTGATCAGATGAATTGCAATTAATTGCAAAGTCCCTCTTTGCCATGAAAATGAACTTAATAAAAAAATTAACATTTCCACTGCATTTCAGCCCTGCCACAAAAGGACCAGCTGACATCATGTCAGTCATTCTCTCGTTAACACAGGTGAGAGTGTTGACGAGGACAAGGCTGGAGATCACTCTGTCATGCTGTTTGAGTTAGAATAACAGACTGGAAGCTTTAAAAGGAGGGTGGTGCTTGAAATCATTGTTCTTCCTCTGTTAACCATGGTTACCTGCAAGGAAACACGTGCCGTCATCATTGCTTTGCACAAAAAGGGCTTCACAGGCAAGGATAGCTAAGATTGCACCTAAATCAACCATTTATCAGATCATCAAGAACTTCAAGGAGAGAGGTTCAATTGTTGTGAAGAAGAAAAAGAAAGTCCAGCAAGCGCCAGGACCGTCTCCTAAAGTCGATTCAGCTGCGGAATCGGGGCACCACCAGTGCAGAGCTTGCTCAGGAATGGCAGCAGGCAGGTGTGAGTGCATCTGCTCGCACAGTGAGGCAAAGACTTTTGGAGGATGGCCTGGTGTCAAGAAGGGCAGCAAAGAAGCGACTTCTCTCCAGGAAAACATCAGGGACAGACTGATATTCCCGCAAAAGGTACAGGGATTGGACTGCTGAGGACTGGGGTAAAGTCATTTTCTCTGATTAATCCCCTTTCCGATTGTTTGGGGCATCCGGAAAACACCTTGTCCGGAGAAGATAAGGTGAGCGCTACCATCAGTCCTGTGTCATGCCAACAGTAAAGCACCCTGAGACCATTCATGTGTGGGGTTGCTTCTCAGCCAAGGGAGTGGGCTCACTCACATTTTTGCCTAAGAACACAGCCATGAATAAAGAATGGTACCAACACATCCTCTGAGAGCAACTTCTCCCAACCATCCAAGAACAGTTTGGTGACGACCAATGCCTTTTCCAGCATGATGGAGCACCTTGCCATAAGGCAAAAGTGATAACTAAGTGGCACGGGGAACAAAACATCAACATTTTGGGTCCATGGCCAGGAAACTCCCCAGACCTTAATCCCATTGAGAACTTGTGGTCGATCCTCAAGAGGCGGGTGGACAAACAAAAACCCACAAATTCTGACAAACTCCAAGCATTGATTATGCAAGAATGGGCTGCCATCAGTCAGGATGTGGCCCAGAAGTTAATTGACAGCATGCCAGGGTAGATTGCAGAGGTCTTGAAAAAGAAGGGTCAACACTGCAAATATTGACTCTTTGCATAAACTTAATGTAATTGTCAATAAAAGCCTTTGACACTTATGGAATGCTTGTAATTATACTTCAGTATACCATAGTAAAATCTGACAAAAATATCTCATAACACTGAAGCAGCGAACTTTGTGAAGACCAATACTTGTGTCATTCTCAAAACTTTTGACCACGACTGTACAGTATGTTGCTGGGACGGTTGAAGGAGGGGGAGAGGGGTGAGGGAGGGGGAGAGAGAGAGACAGGGGAGAGGGGGAGTGACAACTTTGACAGTCCCCCACAGTTGGCACCAAGGATCCAGGACGCTTTAGGCTGGACAGGAGAGGGCCAGAGAGAAAGAGCGAGAGAGGGTTAGAGAAAACGAGAGAGAAGGATAAGGTTAGTTCTATGATAAGGAAGGAAGGAACATCAGATCCTTTCCTCCCCAAGTTCACCTTTAGAACCCTTTTCCAGGGGATTAACGAGTGCGGAGAGAGAGATTTTTTTTTTAAATGACAAGAAAAGGAACATGAAAGAAATCATCATTAAACGCACTTGAAGTTATCTCTTCCTTTTCGCACCTCTCTCTAATTTAATCTTAAACCCACTCCAAGTTCCCCCGAGGGACTTCTCTCTCTGTTTCAGTAAGTATTCTCTTTAATTCTCCCTCATTTACTCTCCCTCTCTCACCCTCTCTCTCTCTCTCTCTCTCTCTCTCTCTCTCTCTCTCTCTCTCTTCCTCTGTTTCTCTTCCTCGCTCTCTTTCTCTCTCTCTTTCTGCATCTCCGTGCCCTACTGTGTGATATGAGGACTCATCAATGTCCTACTGTATGAGTTGTGCTCTAATATAGTTTTTAAATAACTGTGTGTGTGTGGTGTGTGTGTGTATGTGTGATTGTGTGTTAATGAACACCTGTTCAGTGATTTTGTGTAAATAATCTCAGTCACTCTGTGTGTGTCCACTTTCATGCTGTTTAGAAGTTCCCAATTTGTCTTATGGGTGGCCAGCGGCATAGTCAATATAGTCAATAAATGGTGTGTGTGCATTAATGAAGTGTGTGTGAATTAGTAGTAATAACCTCTTTGTCTCTCTCCCCCCGGTTCTCTGTGTGTAGATAAAACCATTTATTTCTCTGTGGCAGTTTTGTCTTTCTTTCACTTCTAAATCTGTGCATCCAGCCATCAGAGCACGTTCCTCTGCATAGTTGTGTCCTCTGTGATAGGTGATGTGGCTCATTACGTGTCCATTATAATCAGTGTCCCCTGTGCATTCACTGTTTGGAGTCTGGGTGTCTGTCACTACCTCTGTCTCTGTCACTCATATGGCCTGACTCACCCTGTCTCTCTCCTCTCCTCGCCTCTCCTCCTTTTCCTCAGTTGTTCTAAATGCTTCCTACTCTGTCTCTTCCTCTTTCTTTCTCCTTATATCTCAGTGTGTGTCTGTGTGTGAGTCCCTCCTCTCTCTCTCTGATTGTGGCAGCCTGCCGCGAGAAGTTTGGTCAAGTCAATGTCGATGTTTCTCATGAGACTGTTTTTGCCTGTGTGTGTCAGATAGTTTGTCTCTCTGTACTACTGTCCACTCTATCCTGTGTGTGTCAGATAGTTTGTCTCTCTGTACTACTGTCCACTCTATCCTGTGTGTGTCAGATAGGTTGTCTCTCTGCACTACTGTCCACTCTATCCTGTGTGTGTTAGATAGGTTGTCTCTCTGCACTACTGTCCACTCTATCCTGTGTGTGTTAGATAGTTTGTCTCTGTACTACTGTCCACTCTATCCTGTGTGTGTCAGAAAGTGTGTCTCTGTACTACTGTCCACTCTATCCTGTGTGTGTTAGATAGTTTGTCTCTGCACTACTGTCCACTCTATCCTGTGTGTGTCAGAAAGTGTGTCTCTGTACTACTGTCCACTCTATATCTCTCTCTTCTTTCTACTGCTCTGGTCTGTGTGTTCTGTACTCAGTGTCAGTATATTTTTCTCAAGGGATAAGCAAAAGCATTAATTTCACCTGTTCCCTCTCTCCCTCTCTCTGTTCTTCTCTGTTTTCCACACAGAGAGAGACAGAATCGGAAGAGTCCATTCCTCCTGATTCCCACCCAAGTGGGAATAAAAACAGGATTCCACTCTTTCTTTCTGCTCCTCCTCTCATCCCTCGCTCCCTTCCTCTCCGTCATGACGTTGCTGGCCTCTGAGAGGTCGCTTCTCATCCGGAACAAATTCCGCTCAGGTGAGGATCGGGCCGGGCCGGTTGGAGTGGGGATGGATCGGGCCGGGCCGGGTGGGGTGGGGCTGGCAGGGAAGGGAAGGGAGGGTAATTAGGCCTGGGGTGTGGGACTAAGTTGCCCTTAGGCTGATCTTGGGTCATATATACAGTACTGTCTGTATTAAGTCATAAAGTGTCACTCAGCCTCTTGTTTCTCTCAGTCACCCGAGCCCATTGCTGAAACTATGGTAACTAGTAATGATTGATGACTATAACATTAGCATAGAAGTTATTCTGGAATGATTGTGAAGGATATTGGCAGTTAAGTCTAGTCTTGGTTACATTAAACATGAGGATGATTAATCAGGTAAACACAGGGGCGCAACTTTGGTTTTAGAGGTTGGGGGCGACATAATATATGTATATATTTTTTTCTTCAGTCGGATAAACACTCCAAACAGCCTACACAACCACTCGGAGGCGTCCGCATGGTCCTAAAGCACACCGTTGCCTCGTTTTGTATCACATTCCAATGATAAAACTGGGGGGGGGGGGGAATGCAATTTCAGAATGTGGGGGGGACATGTCCAGTGAAAGTTGCGCCCCTGGGTAAACATATTGATCGTTGTATATCTATTTATTGATTGATACCACAGAGCTCTCCTGAATAAACATACCAGAGGCTTCACCACAAACCTTTTAATCTCCCAATGACAGTATTTGTAGCATATTAATCTCAGAACCCCAGAACCAAATTTTACAGCTAGCTATGTTTTAATCTGTCATGAGAGATAAGTGGAATATAGCTACTTTCTGTCTCTATTTCCAACCATAATGATGTGAAGTTCTGTTCGTTTACACTGAGGGCTCAGTACACAGTGAACTAAAAACTCTTAGGGCTTCTGGCAAATTCAAACACATAAGTAATTAAATAAGACAGCATTGGAGGTACAGTTATAAGATTGGAAAATATTTGGATGACATTATACAGATGCCGAATCTTACATTTGATCATCCTGTAGTTGCAGGTTTAAAAAGGCTTCTAAAGTTTGCAATTTCCACTTAAAACATTTCTGACTTGATTTGCCCTAAAGAAAAATGTATCAACCTCTACAAATTTTAATCCACATAACAATTCACATTTTCTGTTGCTGCAGGATTATTTTCCTGCTGTAGCAAAATTGCTCAAATTAAGATCCTACATCTGTAGTAAGAAATGTGTAAAGCTACTGAATCCTTTTGCACGTTGGATTTCTTTACAATGTTTTGTGTTGGGCCATCAGCCATAGGCTACTGTCCTTTAACTAGCAGCAGTTGTGTTCTAGAATTGGAACGTGTCTCCTTAAAAATGGCCGCCGCTGTTGTTATCGGTCAGCTGCTGTCATAAAGAGGCTTGGTAGGGACAGGAAATGAGGTCATAGAGACATTCCTGCCGTTGTTATTTTCCACCAGCTGTTCATTACCAGGCCTGTCTTGGGCAGCTGGAGGTTCAGATTAGATTTGATGAGTTTATTTATTTATTTAAATACCAGGAAGTGTTTTGAGGTCTCCAGATTGGATTCATTAGAAGAGACATTTAAATGAGTTAGACTGGCTAACTAAGTATCAGCTGTCCTGCTGCTTTGAACCTACTATCTCTTCAGCTATGGAGGAAATGGTTGTAGGCTATGAAGGACCAATCGACCTATAGGTTAATGTTGTCTGATTGGTTGATGTTTAATTCATAGCCTATGGATGGAAGGATGGCATTATGGGTTGTGTAACTTGTGTTCAAGAAGATGTATTACTATACTCTGAGTATGTTACCATGACTGTGATCAAAACAGAAAAGTGGTAGGGTGTGCTGTGCCTGTGGACAGTGGTGGTGTTAGTCAAGGATCTTAATTTGACCAGTTTCTCACGGCAGGAAAATGATCCTGCAGTAAAAGGAAATGTGTGTTATTGTGTGGATGATAATACATTGACATTTTTGTAGGGGTTGATACATTTTTAGTTAGGGCAAATCAAGTCTGACATTTTAAAGTGGAAATTACAAACTTTTAAACCTTGAATACACTACAAATGTGCATTTCCTGTTGTGCAGGACATTTCATGCAACAACAGGGTGATCAAATTAAGATTTTACATCTGTACTTCAGCTGTGAAATCATAATAATGATACTACTGCATTTGGTAGCTGCTAAATGACAAATTATCGTTGATAACCTGTAAGGTTCAGTATGAGATTACTTCACATTATAGACAGTTGAGGAGACGATTATAATCTCCATCCAATCTCTGTTATCTCTCTCTGTCCATGAATGCTTGCCCAAAGCAGGAAGATAATCTCACTGAGCTAAATCCATTCATACCTTCAGTAGCTTACACTGTCACCTTCCTGCTCTTATCTGTCATCAAGATTCTTGCTTCATTTGTTTCCACTCAGTTACAGACTGTTAATTGTTAACGGTAAACTGAATTGAGCTACCATCTGTATATGGCTTATAAATGGTTTATAAGTAGTCAATCAACTCTTATGGGTACCTTTTAAATGATTATTAAATGTGTTAGTTCCCTGGAGCGGGTCAATGGCCTATCTGTAACTTTAGGTGGGTCCTGTAATCTCACCTTTGAGAGTCCAATCCATTATTCCACCTCACAATCCATTCCACATACAGGACCATGACTAAGTGAGCATGGAGGCTTATGTGAGTCAATCAGGGTGCCCAGTCCAATATTGTACCAAGGTGTAGCTGTTACTGTAGAACCAGGCTAAGTGGTGTTTTTACTGAAGTAATGTAATGGGGTCTCTTTTCGAGTAGCGGTTGGCTGACAGAAAAGAGGGGAGGAAGAATTTACTTAGCGTGCATGACAGTGACGAAGGGAGGGAGGTGGAGAGTGCAGAAGAGAGAAGGACAGCTGAAGGGGGGATGGGGGCGACAGAAATAGACATACTGACAGATAAATAGTTACAGCCCCCCCAAACCCCTCTCATCCTGCTGTCCCCTCCCTCCCTCCTTCCCAGATCTCAAAACTCAGCACTGAAATGCATTGTGGGAAATGTCACCCAACCTATCGGCCCCTCCCCCAATAAACCTCTTAGTGTGAAGACGTGTGTGCAGTGTATGTGTGTGTGTGTGTGTGTGTATGGACTTCATGACTGTGTGTTTGCTGCCATATGTGACACAATACTTTATGATGGAGTGTGTGCAGAGATGTACTAAGATTGCTAAGTCACATGTTACTATACTATTCCAGGGGGATATGGTACTACAGAACATATAACAATAGTTAACCTTTTACCCATAGTTACCTTGCAGGTTATTCCAGGTATTCTTCATACATCTAATTCACCACATCTCTACTGCTTGTCTTTCAGTCTTGCAGTTGAGGATTCAGAACCGAAGGCAAAATGAAATCGACTCTGGTGAGTGGAGTTACTGTTTATGTCTACTGACAGGGTTGGGGTCTTCTCTCTTCTTTACATTGCCTTCTAACGACTGTTCTCTCTCTCTCTCTCTCTCTCTCTCTCTCTCTCTCCCCCCCCCCCCCCTCTCTCTCTCGCTCTCTCTCTCTCTTCTCTCTCTCTCTCTCTCTCTCTCTCTCTCTCTCATCTCTCTGTCTCTGTCTCTGTCTCTGTCTCTCTCTCTCTCTCTCTCTCTCTCTCTCTCTCTCTCTCTCTCTCTCTCTCTCTCTCATCTCTCTCTCTCTCTCTCTCTCTCTCTCTCTCTCTCTCTCTCGGGTTGAAAACTACCTGTCCCTCTCACAAAGGAGATAAAGATCAGAGTAAAGCTCTGGTGAGTAGCTCACTGTTTTTCTCAACCTAAAGACGATACTTATTGTCTCACTGTTTCTCTCAACCTAAAGACGATACTTATTGTCTCACTGTTTCTCTCAACCTAAAGACGATACTTGTTGTCTCACTGTTTTTCTCAACCTAAAGACGATACTTGTTGTCTCACTGTTTCTCTCAACCTAAAGACGATACTTGTTGTCTCAATGTTTTTCTCAACCTAAGACGATACTTGTTGTCTCACTGTTTTTCTCAACCTAAAGACGAAACTTGTTGTCTCCTTTCTTCACCTCTTAGACAAGTCACTGACAATATATCTGACAGTAGGCTAAAGTAAATGCAAGTAGTATAAATACAGATATTGTTCAACGACAAAAGAAAACCCTATGTATTCATGACAGAGTCTCTACTGCTATTGTTGATGGGTCAATTCCATTTCAACTGAAAATCTATTTAATAAAGAAATTATGATAATTTAGGCCATACATACAGTTGGCCCAGCGTCGTCCAGGGTAGGGGAGGGAATGGCCGGCAGGGGATGTAGCTCAGTTGGTAGAGCATGGCGTTTGCAATGCCAGGGTTGTGGGTTCGATAAAATAATGTATGTGCTAACTGTAAGTCGCTCTGGATAAGAGCGTCTGCTAAATGACTAAAATGTAAATGTAAATGTAATATATGGTCTAAATTGAATGAATTTAATTGAAATGAAACTGACCCCAAAACTGTTTTGCTGGTTTGACCTGCTATCTCCCAATGCAGCGTCTAACTGACGATGGTGCCACTCAGAAGTCGCGCCTGTGTGGTCTGAACACTAAAACTGCACAAGGTGATGATGCCCCGTCTGTCTGTCCACTGTATTCCTGCTGTCTATTGTCTGACTCATTTAGTATGCTCCCAGCAAAGCATAACACTCTTCATCATCTACCTCTGTCTCTGTCACTCTGTCTTTCTCTTCCCCTCTAACTACCCCCCTCTCTCTCTCTCTCTCTCTCTCTCTCTCTCTCTCTCTCTCTCTCTCTCTCTCTCTCTCTCTGTCGCACTAGCTCTCTCTCTCTCTCTCTCTCTCTCTCTCTCTCTCTCTCTCTCTCTCTCTCTCTCTCTCTCTCTCTCTCTCTCTCTCTCTGTTGCACTAGCTCTCTCTCTCTGTCGCACTAGCTCTCTCTCTCTCTCTCTCTCTCTCTCTCTCTCTCTCTCTCTCTCTCTCTCTCTCTCTCTCTCTCTCTCTCTCTCTCTCTCTCTGTAACGTTATCAATACCTCTCTCTGTTTCTTGCTCTCTCTGGCTCTCTCTCTCTCACTCTCCCTCTATCACTCTCTCACTACCTCTCTCTGTGTTTCTTTCTCTCTGTCTCAATCCATTTTCTCTTATCTACTCTAATTCCTCCACTCCTCTTTACCTGTAGAGTGATGAGGAAATGAAGGTTCAGAGCCCTATGATGGAATTGGAATTCCATTAGCTGTCAATCACACGTAGATATGAACCATGTTGCTCTCCATAACAGGCAGGTTTCATTGGATTAAACCTGTCAGCCAAGCAATGATGGGCAGAACACAAAACCCCACCCATCGAGGGGTGGAGAACTGTCGTTTTCTCCATCACTCACATCTCTCTCTCCCCTCCTCTGTATCCTCTCCTCCTCTCTCTCCTCCTCTCTTTTCTCCTCTCTCTTCTCCTCTCTCCTCCTCTCTTCTCCCCTCTCTTCTCCTCTCTCTCCTCCTCTCTCTTCTCCTCTCTCTTCTCCTCTCTCCTCCTCTCTCTTCTCCTATCTCTCCTTCTCTCTCTTCTCCTCTCTCTTCTCCTCTCTCCTCCTCTCTCTTCTCCCCTCTCTTCTCCTCTCTCCTCCTCTCTCTTCTCCCCTCTCTTCTCCTCTCTTTTCTCCCCTCTCTTCTCCTCTCTCTTCTCCTCTCTCTTCTCCTCTCTCTTCTCCTCTCTCTTCTCCTCTCTCTTCTCTCTCTTCTCCTCTCTCTTCTCCCCTTCTTCTTCTCTGTAACCTTTCCCCTTGTATTTATCCCCTTGTCCATTGTGATTAAAATACCACTATTATTGTTTCATTTCTGGTTGTGTTGTTGTTGTTTTTGTTTTTGTTTTTGTTTTTGTTTTTGTTGTTGTTTTGTGTGTCTCCAGGGGTATGTGTTTCCTTTAAGGCAGACATTTTGGGTACCCCTGCTGGGTTGAACTGGGATTGAGTGCCTACAGTAACACAGTTATGCATACGCAAACACACATCTGCTCTCAGCTCCTGTTGCTTCTGTCTCATACAGGAGTGTGTTGCTTCTCTCTCTAACAGACAGGAGTGTGTTGCTTCTCTCTCTAACAGACTAGAGTGTGTTGCTTCTCTCTCTAACAGACAGGAGTGTGTTGCTTCTCTCTCTAACAGACAGGAGTGTGTTGCTTCTCTCTCTAACAGACAGGAGTGTGTTGCTTCTCTCTCTAACAGACAGGAGTGTGTTGCTTCTCTCTCTAACAGACAGGAGTGTGTTGCTTCTCTCTCTAACAGACAGGAGTGTGTTGCTTCTCTCTCTAACAGACAGGAGTGTGTTGCTTCTCTCTCTAACAGACAGGAGTGTGTGTGGGGCCGGGAGGCAGAAGAAGGCTCGGCTGGCTGATGACCTCGGAAAGAAGATCCAGCGTCGGCCAGGACCTCTTGAGCTACTGCACAAACACATACTGCCTCTGGAGAACCGTGAGTTAACACACACACACACACACATGCACAAAATAACTATAGACGTTTTCAAACAGTCCAGATGTCATAACTAATAAACATTTTCCTTCTCCCCCTGTCTTCCTTCCCCCACTCTTCCCTTAGGCCCTGTCTCCTTCCCTCTCTCCTCAGATGTCTTCCAAGATGACATCTCTTCCTGCTCCTCCTCCTTGTCTTCCGAGCAACTCGGTGTCCTCCTATCACCTGCACTCTCCTCATCGCCGGGGTTCTCAGATGACCAATCACTGAGTGACCTGTCGCCTGGGGTCTCGCCCCTTACCCACAGTCCCGCCCATGCTCAGGTGAGATTACATTCCCCTAAATCCTAACCTCAACAATCAAGTGAGATTACCTTCCCCTAAATCCTAACCTCAACCATCAAGTGAGATTACCTTCCCCTAAATCCTAACCTCAACCATCGGGTGAGATTACCTTCCCCTAAATCCTAACCTCAACCATCAGCAGGGAAAACACAAAACTGCCTTTAGAACTGCAAGTCATGCTTGGGTTAAAGCATCTACTATAACCTGTTTATATTTCTGTCCTGCTTTCCTGCAGTCTATCTTGGCGTTGCTCCCAGCAACTGAGGGCATCAGGCAGCCAATGTGCATAACTGTGGGCGACTCCAGCTCCATGGCAACGACCGGGAGACTAAAGAGGATGTATCTGACCACCCATGCCACGCCCCTGCTGCCAAAGGTACTGGAAATAGATCAAACACACATCCAGAATAATGTGGAAATGCATCTGTAAAAAGCATGATAGAAATTAAGAATGGATTGATAGAAGCATTAACAATGGATTAATTGATTCATTGATTGGTGGTAAAGTCAATCAAAAATAATACCATGCATATACAGTATTACAGTATTACAGTACCCCAGATGTTAATGTATTGTCTGCATAGAGAGAAAGACATGTTTTGACTGAGGGTCAGGTACAGTAGATCAGTAGGGACTCTTCTTCTCCTGGTGTCTACTGTATAGTTATTCAACCACATAGCATAACGTACACATTCACTCTGGTGTTACGCATTCATTAGTGTCAACAGTCACTACCAACGGAACTATGCCCTATGGCTTAACACACACCCACACACACACTGTCACGACTGTCTGTGAGATGCAGTAAACGAAGTCAGGCGCAGGACACAGAACTCTCGGATACGTACTTTTAATACGAAAAGGATCCAAAAGGACACAGAAAATAACTCCACGCAGGGAGGAAATAACCCGCTCACAAAATAGACAACCGTGAAGGGGAAAACAATCACACACAAAGTACAGATGAGAGACAGGGGTAATTATAAGGGAAACAATTAACATAATGACGAACAGGTGTAAACAATACAGACAAAACTAAACAAACACCGATAACATCGAACGGCAGTAGCTAGTACTCCGGGGACGACGAACGCCGAAGCCTGCCCGAGCAAGGAGGAGGAGCAGCCTCGGCAGAATCCGTGACAGTACCCCCCCCCCCCTCGGGGACGGCCAGGAGGACGCGGAGCAGGGCGAGTTGGGTGACTCCGGTGGAACTCTGTCAACAGGGAGGGATCTAGGATGTCCCTCCTAGGGACCCAGCACCGTTCCTCCGGACCGTACCCCTCCCACTCCACGAGATACTGCAGACCCCCCATCCGACGCCTCGAATCCACGATGGAACGGACTGAGTACGCCGGAGCCCCTTCGATGTCTAGTGGGGGCGGAGGGGCCTCTCGTACCTCATTCTCCTGGAGTGGACAAGCTACCACCGACCTGAAGAGAGACATGGAACGAGGGGTTATTGCGATAATTAACAGGCAGCTGTAACCTATAACATACCTCGTTCAATCTCCTCAGGACTTTAAATGGCCCCACAAACCGCCGGCCCAGCTTCTGGCAGGGCAGGTGAAGTGGCAGGTTTCTGGTCGAGAGCCAGACCCGATCTCCCGGTGCATAAACCGGACCCTCACTGCGGTGGCGATCGGCGCTCGCCTTTTGCCGTCTGATGGCCCGCTGCAGATGGACGTGCGCAGCGTTCCATGTCTCCTCCGAGTGCCGAAACCATTCATCCACCACAGGAGCCTCGATCTGGCTCTGATGCCAGGGTGCCAGAACCGGCTGATAGCCCAACACACACTGGAAAGGAGTGAGATTAGTGGAGGAGTGGCGGAGTGAGTTTTGCCCAGGGAATATACCCCGACCACTCCTCCTGCCAGTCCTGGCAGTAGGACCTCAGAAGCCTACCCACATCTTGGTTTACTCTCTCCACCTGCCCATTACTCTCAGGGTGAAAACCTGAGGTAAGGCTGATCGAGACCCCCAAACGTTCCATAAACGCACTCCACACTCTAGAGGTGAACTGGGGACCCCGATCAGACACTATATCCTCAGGCACCCCGTAGTGCCGGAAAACATGAGTAAACAGGGCTTCGTTTGTAGGGCTGTGGGAAGACCTGGCATAGGGATGAGACGGCAGGCCTTAGAAAACCGATCCACAATGACCAAGATCGTGGTATTCCCCTGGGAGGGGGGAAGGTCCTTGACAAAATCCACCGACAGGTGAGACCACGGCCGTTGTGGAACGGGGAGAGGTTGTAACTTCCCCATGGTCAGGTGTCTAGGCGCCTTACACTGGGCGCACACCGAGCAGGAAGAAACGTAAACTCTCACGTCCTTAGCTAAGGTGGGCCACCAGTACTTCCCGCTAAGACAGTGCACCGTCCGACCAATACCAGGATGACCAGAGGAGGGTGACGTGTGAGCCCAATAAATCAGTCGGTCACGGACCTCGAGCGGCACGTACCTCCGTCCCTCTGGACACTCTGGGGGAGAAGAGTCGGTACGTAACGCCCGCTCGATTTCCTTGTCGACCTCCCACACCACCAGTGCCACGAGACAAGACTCCGGTAGTATGGGAGTGGGCTCAATGGACCTCTCCTCTGTGTCATATCGTCGGGACAGGGCGTCTGCCTTAACATTCTGTGACCCGGGGATATACGTGATCTTAAAGACAAACCGGGCCAGAAACATGGCCCACCTAGCCTGCCGAGGGTTCAGTCTCTTCGCTGCCCGGATGTACTCCAGGTTACGATGGTCAGTCAGAATGAGAAAAGGGTGGTTAGCCCCCTCAAGCCAATGTCTCCACACCTTCAGGGCCTGGACCACAGCTAGCAGCTCCCTGTCCCCCACGTCATAATTGCGCTCCGCCGGACTGAGCTTCTTAGAATAGAAAGCACAGGGGCGGAGTTTTGGAGGCGTGCCCGAGCGCTGAGACAGTATAGCACCTATCCCCGCCTCGGACGCATCCACCTAGACTTGGAACGCCAAAGAGGGATCCGGATGTGCCAGCACCGGAGCTGAGGTGAACAGGTCCTTCAAATGACTAAACGCCCCGTCCGCCTCAGCCGACCACTGCAAACGCACCGGGCCCCCCTTTAGCAGGGAGGTAATGGGAGCCGCTACCTGTCCAAAACCCCGGATAAACCTCCGGTAGTAATTGGCAAAACCCAAAAACCGCTGCACCTCCTTTACTGTAGTTGGAGTCTGCCAATTACGCACGGCTGAAACGCGCTCAATCTCCATCTCCACCCCTGACGCAGACAACCGGTGTCCCAGGAAGGAGGTGGACTCCTGGAAAAACAGACATTTCAATTTTGTGAAGAAGCGCGCCCCGTGTAATGAGAGGGAGAGGATAGCTGTATTTAATAGTGATCTGATTGAGACCACGGTAATCAATACACGGGCGTAAACCCCCATCCTTCTTCTTCACAAAAAAGAAACTTGAGGACGCAGGAGAAGTGGAAGGCCGTATGTATTCCTGTCTCAAGGATTCGGCGACGTATGTCTCCATAGCAGCCGTCTCCTCCTGAGACAGAGGATACACATGGCTGCGAGGGAGCGCCGCGCCAACCTGGAGGTCTATCGCACAATCCCCCTGTCGATGAGGTGGTAATTGAGTCGCCTTCTTCTTACAGAAGGCGCTGGCCAAATCGGCATACTCAGGAGGAATGTGCATTGTGGGCATTTGGTTCGGACTCTCCACCGTCGTTGCCCCTACGGAAACACCTACACAACGCCCCACACACTGATCAGACCATCCCTTGAGAGCCCTCTGTTGCCATGAAATGTTGGGGTCATGGGATATTAACCAGGGAAGTCCCAACACCACTGGAAACGCAGGAGAGTCAATTAAATACAACTGTATAGTCTCCTCATGACCCTTCTGCGTTTTCATCTTCAGTGGCGCTCTGACCTCCCTAATCAATCCCGACCCCAAAGGCCGGCTATCTAGGGCATGGATAGGGAAGGGCACATTGACTGGTAATATGGGGATCCCTAACTTATATGAGAAATGGCGATCGATAAAATTCCCAGCTGCGCCTGAATCGACTAGCGCCTTATGCTGGGAGTAAGAAGAAACTTCTGGAAACATCACTTGGATACACATATGAACAGGAGAGAGCTCTGGGTGAGTTGGGACCTTACTCACCGGGAATGACTCATCAGTGCGCTGCCTGCTGCCTCGAATCCGAGGAGACCCTCCCCAGCACCGAACCGCCGTGTGTCCTCGGCGGCCACAGTTGGTGCAGGGGACAGCCTCCTTCCTGGCCTCCCTACTACCAGCACCCCCGAGCTCCATAGGGCTCGGCTCGGAGGTGCTGGGGGATGGAATGGACGGCCCCAGCGCTGGACGTCCGCGGGTAGCCAACAGGGTATCCAAGCGAATCGACATGTCCACCAGCTGATCGAAGCTTAGGTTGGTGTCCCTGCAGGCCAGCTCTCGACGAACGTCCTCCCTCAGGCTGCATCTGTAGTGGTCGATGAGGGCCCTCTCATTCCATCCCGAATTGGCAGCCAGAGTCCGGAAGTCCAGTGCGAATTCCTGCGCGCTCCTCCTCCCCTGTCTGAGGTGGAATAGACGCTCACCCGCCGCCTTCCCCTCCGGGGGATGATCGAACACTGCCCTGAAGTGGCAGGTGAACTCCGCATAGTTCACAGTAGCGGCGTCTATCCCTCCCCACTCGGCGTTGGCCCACTCCAGTGCCTTGCCGGACAGACAGGAGATGAGGGCGGACACGCTCTCGTATCCCGAGGGTGCCGGGTGAATGGTTGCCAGGTAAAGTTCCACCTGGAGCAGGAAACCCTGACACCCGGCTGCGGTGCCATCATAAGCCCTCGGGAGCGAGAGCCGAATCCCACTGGACTCCGGATGTGAGACGATAGGAGTAGCCGATGGTGGTGGTATCGTTGGAGGAGGTGTGGGCAAACCTCCTCTCTCCCATCGTCCCAAAGTGTTCATAACGTTATCCATAGCGGCACCAAGATTTTGTAGCTTCACTGCCTGTTGTAGGACGCGCTCCTCGAGTGATCCAGTCGGTGCCGTCGCTCCTGCTGACTCCATGATAAGGTGTGTGATTCTGTCACGACTGTCTGTGAGATGCGGTAAACGAAGTCAGGCGCAGGACACAGAACTCTCGGATACGTACTTTTAATACGAAAAGGATCCAAAAGGACACAGAAAATAACTCCACGCAGGGAGGAAATAACCCGCTCACAAAATAGACAACCGTGAAGGGGAAAACAATCACACACAAAGTACAGATGAGAGACAGGGGTAATTATAAGGGAAACAATTAACATAATGACGAACAGGTGTAAACAATACAGACAAAACTAAACAAACACCGATAACATCGAACAGCAGTAGCTAGTACTCCGGGGACGACGAACGCGGAAGCCTGCCCGAGCAAGGAGGAGGAGCAGCCTCGGCAGAATCCGTGACACACACACACACCTGCTAGATATCACAACTGACTGGACACACTGTCAGTTGTCACGGTTTCACACATGCACCTCATGCTAAGATTCAGCCCTTGATTCTGACGTTCAACCTGAAAGGATCACATATGTTACATGACCTATTGTATACACTCCTGCTGTTAACTTTGCCTTAAGAACTCATAACATGGTAGTACTTTCAGAACTGGCTGTACTCATCAGAATTGATCTGACCTCTCTCAGGTTATATCGTTTATGTACTGTATTTTGACAATGCTTGAATAATATATTTGTAATAAGAATATGGGATATGAGAAATATTACTTTGATTCATTCTCTGTCTCTCCCTCTCTTCCTGTTCCTTTCTCCACCTTTCTCAGACAGCCCGGTCTCTCACACCTCCCGCCGACACTTCCTCCCTCATTCCCTCCCTGACTTCCTCTCGTCCCCCCCGCCCGCGGAAAACACGGGACTCACAGCCCAAGATGAGGAAACTCAAATACCACCAGTACATTCCCCCCGACCAGAGAGGCACGGCCGGGACTGCCGGTAATACTCTTTACAATTTAAAAAAACATTATTGTCTTTTATGTATATTTTTCCTTTCATACAATACTTTCAGCCCAATGTGCTTTACATGACAAATGTTGTCAAAATGAGTCCACTACATAGCAGGGAAGTTGATCATTATTAACATTGTCCTCAGGGGGAGGGGCCAGTCAGAGGAGCCCCATCCCGGCCCAGCCCATAGACCCCGCCTACTCCAGCCTCCTGCAGCAACAGCAGGTGTTCCTCCAGCTGCAGATCCTCCAGAACCAACAACAACAACAGCAGCAGCAACCGGACCAGCAGCAACAGCAGCAGCTCACCGTCACACCCAGGTAGGTACCACTACACACACACACACACCACACAAAACCTCCCTCCCCCTGGGCCTTCTCATAAGAACTGTGGTTTCATTCAGATGTTATACTGTTCATCAGACCATTTAAAGTTGGTTAACCATTACATGGGCGATGGCAACTAATGAGCATGAATGTTTTGTTTTTATCAAAGTGGAGACACCAACCAAATCATGAGGTTCTCTGGAGCCACACCCCAGAACCCTCAGTCTGTATCCACGGCAACAAACCCCACCCCTGTGGACACAAGTCCCTCCCACACGTCTGAGCTCCTCCCACCTAACCTGGTCGACCTCACGGTAATATGGGCAGAATAATAACTTGAACATTTTAATGTTTATAGCACTTCTCACTTCCTATTTATCTGTACCTCCTCTTCCTTCTTTGGTCCTTGCTTGCTTCTCTTCATTCTCTGACCTCTTTCTGTCATCCCTCTCTATTTGCTGTCCCTGACCCTCTCCTCTCTCCCACGCCGTCCTCCTTCTCTCCCAGGTGTCTGAGTTGCGACAGCAGCTGCGTAAGCGAGGTCTCCCTGTCTCTGGCACCAAGCCCTCCCTCCTCCAGAGGCTCCGCCCTTTCCAGCTGCCCCACCTCTGCTTGACCCCTGTGCCCCTCTGCCAGCTGGGTACGAGCCTGGAACCCCTCACCCCCTCCTCCTTGCTCACCCCCACTCACAACCCCAGCTCCAGCCCCGGCTCTGGGCCTGATTCTCCCTCCAACAGCCCTAACCATCAGGTCTACATCCAGTCCACTGGAATTCTGAGTGGGGTTCCAAACGGTATTCCTAATGGAATAGTGGTCAGTGTGGTGGGGGAGCAGTGTGGCTTCCTGGCCCCTGCGTTGACCCCATCGTCGACTCCCAGCCCCGGCCTCCCCCCCTGCTCCTCTTCGCCCCTGTTAACTGGCGCCTCCTGGAGGTCGGAGCAGGAGCAGCAGGAGCTGAGCCTGGAGCTGGAGATGAGGGAGAGGATGAGGAGCAGGCCCAGAGAGAGGCTATCTCCTCCTCTGTCTCTGTCCTGTGGAGGTTCCCTCCATCCCTTCCTGCAACAGGATCCAGGATGGCCCAGAGGGACACCAGAGACGGACAGAGAGACAGAGATCCTGTTCACACAGGTAAACTAACGTATACTGGATAAGAGTGTCTGCTAAATGACTAAAATGTAAATGTAATGTAAATGTATACCTGATTCAGACAGACAGATACACCAGTCTCTCCTATACCTGACTCAGACAGACAGATACACCAGTCTCTCCTATACCTGATTCAGACAGACAGATACACCAGTCTCTCCTATACCTGACTCAGACAGACAGATACACCAGTCTCTCCTATGCCTGACTCAGACAGACAGATACACCAGTCTCTCCTATGCCTGACTCAGACAGACAGATACACCAGTCTCTCCTATACCTGACTCAGACAGACAGATACACCAGTCTCTTCTATACCTGACTCAGACAGATACACCAGTCTCTCCTATACCTGACTCAGACAGATACACCAGTCTCTCCTATACCTGACTCAGACAGACAGATACGCCAGTCTCTCCTATACCTGACTCAGACAGACAGATACACCAGTCTCTCCTATAACTGACTCAGACAGACAGATACACCAGTCTCTCCTATACCTGACTCAGACAGACAGATACACCAGTCTCTCCTTTACCTGACTCAGCCAGATACACCAGTCTCTCCTATACCTGACTCAGACAGACAGATACACCAGTCTCTTCTATACCTGACTCAGACAGATACACCAGTCTCTCCTATACCTGACTCAGACAGACAGATACACCAGTCTCTCCTATACCTGACTCAGACAGACAGATACACCAGTCTCTCCTATACCTGACTCAGACAGACAGATACACCAGTCTCTCCTATACCTGACTCAGGTAGACAGATACACCAGTCTCTCCTATACCTGACTCAGACAGACAGATACACCAGTCTCTCCTATACCTGACTCAGACAGACAGATACACCAGTCTCTCCTATGCCTGACTCAGACAGACAGATACACCAGTCTCTCCTATGCCTGACTCAGACAGACAGATACACCAGTCTCTCCTATACCTGACTCAGACAGACAGATACACCAGTCTCTTCTATACCTGACTCAGACAGATACACCAGTCTCTCCTATACCTGACTCAGACAGATACACCAGTCTCTCCTATACCTGACTCAGACAGACAGATACACCAGTCTCTCCTATACCTGACTCAGACAGACAGATACACCAGTCTCTCCTATAACTGACTCAGACAGACAGATACACCAGTCTCTCCTATACCTGACTCAGACAGACAGATACACCAGTCTCTCCTATACCTGACTCAGACAGACAGATACACCAGTCTATCCTATACTTGACTCACCACACCACAACAAACTTCACACAGGTACACTACTATATCATCCACAAGATTTAACTGAGACAGTGCACCACATCACTGTGATTTTAGCTTACTATTTACACTATTCACCGGTAAATACAGTGTAGCTTCATACAGTATTTACAATTTAACCTCCTCCACTTTCCAATCAGGCGTTCTGCTGCCAGCCGTGTGACGTGATTGGCCAGGACTTTGAGCTGCCCATGCAGATCACAGCCAGTCCCATACAAGCCCCACCCAGCGTCCGCAGTCTGGAGGAGGAGCTGCAGGAGGCCATTAACAGAGTACTGGTCAGTGTGTGTGTGTGTGTGTGTGTAAATTAGAGTCACTGCTGACATTCATTGTATTGTGTAAAAGGTGACCCTGTCAAGTAAACCCTTGAGTGATTTCCCTGTCTCTGTCCTGCCCTCCTCAGATGGACCCCAGTCAGTCAATAGATGACATTCTGGAAGAACCTACCATCTGTGTGGGTGAGTGGATAGCTCTCTGGCCTCTTAACAATGACACTTTATAGTTCAGAATTCACCAAGACTGGTCATGGATAATGACAGGCTTTTGTTCCAGCCCAGCACTAAATACTAAGATCTAAGATATTGATGATTTGTCTACTGATCAATATTGCCTTCCCCGTCTCTTGTAGACTCCCACTCCTCCTCTGTCTCAGAGCTCCAATCCCCTGTCACTATCCTCCCTGGCCCCTCCCCTCCTCCCCAAACAGACCAATCCCAGCCCTTCTGTTGTCATTCTAAGGATGACAACTTCCTCTCCTCTCCTCTATGCTCCTCCCTCCTGCTGGAGCTCCCGCCGTCGCCTTCGACAATGGGTCCCCGCCAAGCCGCCCCACCCCCTCTCCCTCCCTCCATCTGTACTTCCCCCCCGCCTCCCACTGTGACCTCACGGAAGAGGCGGGCTCAGGCAACCTTTGACCCTGCTGATTGGTTGGACTTGCTGACCTCTGGACTCCGCCCTCCCAGTCCTCCATCCGCCCCATTCGTTGAGACCGACTTTGGCCTCAATTCGGATCTAAATGTCAACCGAGCATTGGATCTCATGGTGGAGCAGTGGTGAAGGTCTTGGGTGGACTGAGTGTCAGTGTGTGTGTGTGTTTGTGTGTGTGTGTGTGTGTTAGTCAGACTTCAACATACACCTCCCAAACAAAGGGAACAGATTTGTGAATGTCCATCCATCAATCCATCTGTCCACTTTGTGAGTGAATAGTCTGTTTGAGAGAGGTGACTGCAGATCTGTACTCCACGCAATGTCGAGAGACAGATGCTACTGCATTGGAAGAGATGAAAAAAGACTGAGTTGCATTGGTGGAACAATAACTGGCAGAGTGAATCACACACACAAACACACACACAAACCTTGGGTCCTGTTAAATTAAAAATAGGCAAATACAACAAATGAACAATATTTGGAGTCACACACAATACAACACATTGTTTACAGTGGGAAACACAAAGAAACCCAGTTGCATATTAATTCCGACATGCCTTCTCGCTGTGCAGGGACTAGTATGTTGTATCTGACTTACACGGTATCTCAGAGACCTGGTGCTGGGTTGGCTTGAACAGGGCCCCTAGTGTTCCCCCAGCCACAGTCATTGAGTCCTAGTCATTAAAGGCCATTAAAGCCAGACTGGGCAGACAGACAGGGCATACAGCTTGTCCATGTCTCCAGACCTTTCCCCTAGTGCCAGACACACAGTCGGCATGTGGAGAGAGAGAGCTGGCAGACACCACACAACCCTTACAGGGAAGTGTATGTGTGTCTCTCTGTGTGTGTGTGTGTGTGTGTGTGTGTGTGTGTGTGTGTGTGTGTGTGTGTGTGTGTGTGTGTGTGTGTGTGTGTGTGTGTGTGTGTGTGTGTGTGTGTGTGTGTGTTTGTGCACGCCTGGCTGCTTCTGTTTGTGTAGGTGTGTGTGTGTGTGTGTGTGTGTTGATATTCACGCACACACCCATTGTATATTTATCTGAATTGTTGCCAAATATACTTGTAGCTACTTGTTTGTGTACACTAAGTGTGCAATGTCTCTAAGTATTGATTTACTATGGTTGGTCTGTAAGAGAGAGAGAGAGAGAGAGAGAGGAGAGAGAGAGAGAGACTCTGCTTCTACATTTCGTGCCTATTTTAATTGTGGTCTCAACACTGATGGTCTGTTGCTGCAATATGTCACACTGTGAGGGGGTCACTAAAACCTAATCAACCACTATGTTCAATTCATTGCTTGTCTTTTTTTTCTCTAAGAGAAGAAAAGAGGTAAACATCCTATTAAGCCAAGAGATGAATAGCAATCATTCACTCTGAGAGGCTTCAGCGCCTGCTACACGACCATATTACCAGAGTGTATGTTCTCATCAGTATATGAGAACAGGTGGTCACTATGTTTTATGAGGACCTCCCACAGTGTTTGAAGGAAACAGCTTGGCGCTCTACACACTGTAAGGGCCACAGTTACTGTTTACACCTGTTGTTATGGAGAATAAAAGGTCAAATAAAGGTTAAGTGCAGGATAATAATGTCAATTAATTTCATGAAACAATTTCATGATGTTAGCTGTTAAAACAGGAATAAACAGGAAGTAAATCTATCTGAAAGAGAGGCTTTTCTGATTGCAGGAAGTGACACAGGTGTTCCCTGAGACCACAATCTCTATCTTGGCCAGTTCCAAATTGACCCCTAGCCCCTACCCCCTAGGCACCTGAGGAGGATAGAACTGGATAGATATAATCAATATGGTACTAGTGCCACCATTCCCCTGATAGGCTATGTGGAACTTTCCCCATATTGCTCACTGCTATCCAGCCTACTGGAAGTAGTGCCCTGGGGCGAGGGGCTAGAGGCTAGGGGTCAGGATGGGATTGGCCATATTCATGTTAAATGACCACCAGGGGTGTCCCATCAGTAAAGAGCTGAGGAGGTGAATACTGTACTTCTTCCTAACATGGATCATGATGAAGTTGTCTGTGTTTCCGTGCTATCAGTGATTGACAAGGCAGTCCAAGGGCTTATTCACAGGGTCAGAATTTTCAGTATTTACAGAGCAGATATTATTCTCTATTCCACATGATGTTCTACCAGATCCAATGGTTCCGAGGTCATGACAGACTTAATTCAGCTGTTGTGATTCCGATTAGTTGTATGGCCTGTCAATTAGTGAAGTATGCGAGCACTGATAATGGCCTGGTCTGAGAGCAACCCACAACCTCTGTTAGCAGTATGGCGACGGCTCCACCTAGCCTTCCAATAGGCTTAGGGGAACTTCTGCCAAATAACTTCTGCCTATCTGGTTCATGTAGATTAGAAAACCAAAAGGGTGTAGGGGCTAGGGGTTGTTTTTGGACCAGGCCTGTGTTATGTTCATTGGGAGAATACACCACATAGTGTGCCTTCTAACCTCCTAGCTGACTCGACACCCTTCTTAAAGACCATTGTGTGAACAACAAACTGTGATCTTACTAATGTTCCCCAGAGACATATTTATTTATATCCATATATATGGCTCTGATGTTCCCCACCCAGTCTCTGAATAATAACCACTGCGCTAAGTGCAATATGCTGTATGTGAAGGGCACAGCCATTGGGAAATAGCAGGCCACCATATCTCTGTCTTGTCGTTACTCTAAACAAAATGGTGTAATGGGTCCGCACGCAAAAAGATGTCGCATAGAGCTTACTTCATTATACACTCTTTTTTTTCTCACTGCATCAGGGTTAGCATACACAGATGTTTTGGCTTTACAGCCTTCTTCAGTGTGTTGGTACAAATTTATTTTAATTCAAAACAGCATTTGTAGGGCACAACCGATTAGCAGCAGGTGCTTCTAATCAGGGTTACCAATCATCTGCCAAGCTTTCATGTTGAAGCATTTCACGAGCAGCTTTCATCGTAGAACTGTAGAAAACCATGTTGAATGGTGAGAATGGGACAGACTGACGACCGTGATAATCACAGTGGTCAAAGACGTTGTCTGTCTGCTGCACTTAGGATGAAGAGCGAGAGAGACACCGGAGAGTAACATGCTACCTCTTGTGAATGGAGATGCTTTAGGCCTGCTGTATTCTGTCTGGTCCTGGACAACCACTGTGTATTCTGGTTTTCATCTGAACCAGTCTCTTCCCCTAAATCTGTGCTGATATCACCTGAATTGTTAGGAGTGTTTCACTTTCAGAATGAGTGGAGAGGTTGGTTGGTTGGGAGAACTGACTACACTAGGTTATTCCAGGGAAAGCAACAGGAGACTAGGCGAAGCTATGCTGCAAATGCCTGATCCCTCCCCCTTCCTGTCTGTCTGTCTGTCTGTGTTGTGAAGGTTTTTCTGTCCCCCCTTTAGACATTCTGTTGCCAGAATGAGACAAAGAGGGATTAGACTGAGATGTTGTCATAAACGAGACCAGGAAGTATCAGAGCCAACTGTTGCCATTGTTTCAGTCAGCTCCATTCTTTGGGAGTTCAATTTGGCTTCCAATGCCGATATACTTCCAGGATAATCTTCAAATTAATGACATCACTGTCTAATCCGTCTTCATCTCATTCTAGTACTGTAACCAGGACGTGTGGGGATTTGATTTATTCATTGATCATTTAACCTATTCAGGCAAAATGTTATTGATCCATGTCCAAATTGTATTGTAAAAAAAACATTAAGAAATTAAAAGTCTTAATAGATTTCCCATCCACTGTCTCGTTGTCTTGTGTCTGATCTTCCAGTAAATGTCCTTACTGGAGGTGATTTTGAAGGAAAATTAAAATCATTGAAAAGGAAAAGGGATCGTGAATTGTAACCAATGAAAGCTACATTGCTCAGGAGAAGGGAATATGAACTTAATAATTTGCTCATTCACCATTAGTCACAATGTGACTGGTAATACAAAAAAGTTTTAACATTTCTGGATATTTCAAACAGAGGATTTATTTTGGTGAGTTCAGGAGTAGGACTGCTTACTAAGTCACAAAATCTGACCCCAAATTCAATATATCCCGTCATTAACTATTTATAGTAATGTATGAATCAAATAATATATATATATATATATATATTTTTTTATTGATACTAATAAATGCTGTTTAAATAACCATTAAACATTTATGACTTCTACATGTCTTGATTGAGAGTTTCCAGAATATTATCAGTCATCATGTACTCATATAAACGTATGTGTAAGGTAATGAACTCAACAAGGCGGCTTGTAGCCTTCTGTATATATTGCTAAGACATGAATGACTGAAAGTAGCCTATATCATCTAATGCAGGGGTTTTCAAACTTTTCTTGCCCAGGGACCCCCATCCAGGCAAACTGGCAACCCAGGGATCCCCATCATATATTAGCAAAAAAATAGTAATGTATTGTCTTATCGTCAGGTGAATGATAATGGAAAGTAGAAGTAATCAACATTTTTAAATGAATAGATTTTGTAGATAGTTTCATTATTTTGACCTCCCCACAGTTCATTGGAAGAGAAAGTGTAAACCTATTAGCTAGAAAGGTACAGTATCTTAGCAGCGGAGAGAAAATGTTGCTGTTGTAAAGCACATTTTCTGCAATTCTACACATTTTCTCATTGAGCTGAGAGAAAGTTTTGCAGTTTTGAAGTTAATTTCCAGCAACTCTATACAGTTTGGCATGGAGCTGAGAGACAATTTTGCAGTTTTAAAGCAAATTTCCTGCAATTCTATGCATTTTGCCATGGCTAATGCTGTGTTCTTCTGCACAAACATTATAACAAAATCAAGGGGCATGTGCCCTGAATGCCCGTTTGTTTGAATTTCAGATTTTCCCTGATGCTGTCGTTTTTACATTTACATTTACGTCATTTAGCAGACGCTCTTATCCAGAGCGATTTACAGGAGCAATTAGGGTTACGTGCCTTGCTCAAGGGCACATCGACAGATTTTTCACCTAGTCGGCTTGGGGATTAGAACCAGCGACCTTTCGGTTACTGGCACAACGCTCTTAACCACTAATTATTTGATTGTTCAATAATTTTTCTGCATGCTTTCTATCTGGTTTTGGTCGTTTAAGTTGATACAAACCATTTTTCCATTCCGAAAATTACCACTTAGATGGCCTAATAATTTCACATAAAAACCATAAAAAATCTACAATGTTATTTTGTTGTAGCTAGCCATATACTTAGAAATGAGCGTCTGCTAAATGACTAACATGTAAATGTAAATGTGAATGATTGCTTTTCACATATTTTTTTCTCACTTAGGTAACACACAGACACCACAGGAGGTTGGTGGCACCTTAATTGGGGAGGACGTGCTCGTGGTAATGGCTGGAGCGGAATGAGTGGAATGGTATCAAATACATCAAACAAATGGTTTCCAGATTCTGGTTAAAAACCTTGTGACAAATTAAATAAATATTTCCATACCAATAAAGTTTGTTTGATTGATTATGGGCCCAGTGATGTAAGCATGGCGTGTACCCTTCGTAGTTGGGGCACCCAGCTCATGCCCGGGAGGCTGCCCGATTCCAAAACGAATGCAATCAACGCTTATCCGGTTCACCTGGGGCCGGCCAGGCCCATTAATATAATCCCCTCAAGCAAAAGTCTTCTCACCGTTGAATGTAATTGGGAATTGAGGATTGATACCAGAGCACGCTCCTTGTAGAGAAGCAGGAGAAACAAGCCAGCTCAAGGTGAGATGATCAAACAATACAAACAACTTGAAATAATCAAAGTTTACACGTGTAATGGGTCCAATAACGAAACTACAAAGGACATAGTCATAACAGAAGGTTGATAGTCCGGTGGAGAAGATAGCGGTAACTGAGGTTTTGTTTGAAACCGCTAGTGAGTCGGGTGAAGCTAATAGTACAGAAAGTGAGAATGAGGGTTACAGTGGCGAAGAAAACGGGAAATACCACGACTCGTTTTTAGTCGGAGTGAGGGGTTCGGATCAATACTATTTGGGAAATCTGTTTAACGTCTCCAGGAAAATCTGTGTGTCTGCGGAACAGAAGAAGCGTGTTTTAAGACTCAAAGATCGGAGTGGCGCAATAAATAAAGGCAGAGGATATAACTGAAGACATCGATGGATTGGTTGGTGCACGTCGACTGACCTGTATGGTGGATGGAGAAAATAAATTAACTTCATCCATGCTACTGTCCTTTGATGAAGGGTCTCTCCCTTATCATATAACGTTATGATTCATGATATATCCTCTAAGAGCTTTTGTGCCCTTCAGTGTCATAAATGTAAAATATATGTTCAAGTGTGTGCAGAAGGGAAGAGTATTGTATGCCAGATGAAGGTAAATGCTGCAACTGTGGAGGTGCCCTGTTAGGGTGAAGGAGAATGAGGTGGCAAGGGTAAGGCGCGTCTCCTATTAGGAGGCGGTGAGAAGATTGGAAGGAATGAGTGGCGGGGAGAAACAATGGTAGTAGAGCCACCACGACCTTATTCATACCCCATCCAGCTGGTGTCGGTAATGCACCATTAACATTGGAAGCCAACCACCGTTAAACCCCATCGAAGAAGTCATAGCGGAAATTGTTGATCTATGATAGCTGGCGATTGTAGTATTGAAATGAAAAACAAGAGAACGCTGTCTTGCGACTTACTCACATATGGCGTAGTCATCTATGTGAATATGGGAAGACCGGCGCATGAAAACTTAGTTAAATTCAGCGCTTAATTGGTAAATCAGGAGGTGCCAGAACAAAAAGTGAGCGTGAGAGGGGGGGTGACCTGGGGAGCTCTGAGGTACCAGAACGCATTAGGATTTTTTATTATTTTTTATAATAAAGCATTGAATGCATATCATCGCATTGCAGCCTGGTCTCATAGACTAGACGTAACATATAGTAAAAGTAAATCCGGAACACTCAAATTAGTATGAACAGTATGTTATGTATGGTTACATAAGACAGATGGTTACTTAAGTAAAAAAAACAGTATGGACATTGCAATTTATTTCCCTGGCCACATCTGCATGCCTCCTTGCAGCATGCCTAAGGCACATTCACGCAGATGAGCAGGGACCCTGGGCATCTTTCTTTTGGTGTTTTTCAGAGTCAGTAGAAAGGCCACTTTTAGTGTCTTAAGTTTTTATAACTGGGACCTTAATTTCCTACCGTTTGTAAGCTGTTAGTGTCTTAACGACCGTTCCACAGGTGCATGTTCATTAATTGGTTATGGTTCATTGAACAAGCATGGGAAACAGTGTTTTAACCCTTTACAATGAAGATCTGTGAAGTTATTTGGATTTTTACGAATTATCTTTGAAATACACTTTTTTTTTTTTTTTTTTTGCTGAGTATCATACGTTTTGCTATTTTGTAACATTTCATACTAAATGGAGTGTTACGGATTTAGATATAGAGTAATACAAAATGCTCTGAGATCAGATTGCATAGTGGCATAGAGGTGCTTAAGGAAGTTGCACACATGGGAAACTTTTTTTGTAGCTTGGGGTCTAGGAAAAATGTGGCTTTTATAAGCTCATTTAATGCAATGCTGCATAATTTTACATGACTGGAGACTTTGGCAGAATCTTTAATACCGCACAAATGATCGACATGACCGGCTACTATGACACTGACAAACTGAATCTGAGATCAATTAAAAACCACCTTGTCTTGAATCCATCAATGGACTAGGTGTGTGGAGACACGCACATTGTAGGCTACGATATGAGGAGGAAATTATAGTCCTAAAAAGGCCTGTCTGATATGCCTTGTTATTGGACTACAAACAATCCACAGCTAGGCAATAAAAAGCTATTGATCTTCTGCGGCTAAATTATAGGCCTCATGGTATAGTAGGCTATTCTGAATTATTTCATTTCTAAACAGACAGCAGAAATTCTATAACTTTGGCAAATGTATTGTAATTTATCATGGGTGCTGCAGCTCCTCCACAACACGTTGCACTCCAGAACACTGATTCTATAAGGAAATAAATGCTACCAGCTGTCTCACGTCAGAGTTAGATGTTCATCCATGTTTCTCAAATGTCTAAGTTGTTCCAAACATCACATTTCTAAGTGTTTTAAGGTTAAGTTCCGGCATTAACTCCAATTTTGGAAGAGGCAGACGCTTACAGCCATCCCCATACACAACCGAAACCTACTTGAAGGTAACAGCTCTCACTGTTGCCCCTAGTGGACGGTTTCCACATCTCCCGACATCGAATACTGACTTGTCACGTATGACCTGGCTCAATAAATGCAGTGCAACACTGGAGAGATGAGACTTGCAGGCTTATGTCTATCAGAGCAGAGGGAGGGAGAGAGATCATAGAAAGTGTATCATTCTAGTTCTTTGAGATACAGGCCCGCTTCTCACAAGGCCACGCGTTGGTCTCGAACATGGTTTGTGGAAAATTGCAACCTTTGAGTCCAGGTCCGCCCAACCTGAATCTATGCATAGAATATCAGGCCCGGGCTGAAAATTGACTTTTTTTGTTGGGGGGGGGGCAGAAGAATTGACAGGGGCAACTCGATCGCTTTTATTATAATTTTGACATTGCAAAAAGTGAAGGGGGAATAGTGTTTTCTCACTAATGGAGGAATGACTAAATCTTTACTGAAACGGTGCGTGTAAAGCTATATCACGGGTAAATCGACACCCAGAGAAAATAAAACACAACGATAACTAAAATGGGCTTTATTCTGTTGTGATTACGTGAAGGGAGGACGGCACGTCACACACTACTTGTGGTTTGAGCTGGAGTGAGATTTTAGTTCTGTGTTGCCAAGATGACTGCTAATCCGCTGTGCTTTGTGTTCCTGGTTGATGCTTTGCAAACAATGATCTGTTCTTGACAAGTATCAAATGTTAATTAAAGCTGTATTTGGCCAGGTGACCATCTGTAGCCTCTTACCTGTTACTACCACACCTGAACCAGCTACTACCACACCGGTACCCAGCATCATGCTCCTTTTAAGACTGACTGCGTTCACCTGTGAGTATACTGAGGCAGTTTAGAATATACATTCCAGTATTTTCCAGATGTTTCTAAATTTGTCAGTTTGTATTTGTAAGTAGGTGAAGTCCAATATAAACAGTATGACCCAGGTCTAGTATACAGCATCCTGTCTTATCTGAGGACTAGGTGCTGTTCCATGTCTGTCTGTATCATACTGTACACTATATACTTACTGTACACTACTTCTCCTGTAAAGAATTGCGAAGAGACTGACCAAGGTTAGAAAAGCTGAACTAGCTGTGATGTTTTTCAGTGCTGGCTGCAGCTTGCTGTACACTACCGGCTGCAGGTACGTGGTTGTGTGGGTGGTTGTGAGTGTGCACGCATCATCTATAATGTGATGGTAATTATGTTTCTTCCTCAGCAACTAGAGTGGTCACCTGTGACAATGGCGACAACGTCCAGTTCCTGAGCTGTGGTATGAACACACACTACCCTGATGGTCTCTCCATAGTGCTGTCTGTCTTTTTACCTGTTCTTATTCTTTCCCTGCTAGATTCTGGAGTGATCTTCATTGAGAGAACTCTGTACGGACGGACTGACGGAACCACCTGCAAAGAAGGACGAACTGCCAACCAGCTGACCAACACACAGTGTTCACAGACGGGCGCCATGGAGGTCCTCTCACAGAGGTACACAGTGTTTATTTGATAAAGAAAGTCTGGGATTGTCAGAGGCGTGTTGTTGAAAAGCACATCACAGTATCGTCTATGCTTTTTTTTTTTTAAGCCATTTTTCCTGACGTTCGCGGTAAACACTGCAGATGTCTGTTTAAAATGTCAAGCGCTGCATGCTTGTTGACAACGCCTTTGATTAAATCCCAGCCATCACTCATCTTACCTCCTGATATCCCCCAGGTGCAATGGGAAACGGGTGTGTGAAGTGAACACTGAAGTCTTCCGTACTTCTGACCCCTGTGTCGGAATCTACAAATACCTGGAAACCACCTACACCTGCATCCTAGCAAGTCAGTCTGTCTTATTATTATAATAATACACCAGGCTAATGTGTGTCTGCTATGAGAAGGTATGCCTTTGTCTGCCCAGCAGTAGCCAGTGTGGTGAGTAATTCTTGTTTGTTTTGTCCTGGCAGCACGCAGCATCACGTGTGAAGGCTCTGAAGCTCTACTAGAATGTGGTAAGGCTCTGAAGCTCTACTAGAATGTGGGGAGGCTCTACTAGAATGTGGGGAGGCTCTGATGCTCTACTAGAATGTGGTAAACTTGTCAACACTCTGCTGTACAGTATACTCATATCTCATATGATTATGTATTATTCACGGTTTATATTACCGTCACTTGCACAGCAAAGACCTCCAGCCTTACCTCTGTTCCTCCTCCTCAGATGACGGTACGATCCAGATCCACAGTGCCAACTATGGTCGCCGTGACCAGCTAGTGTGTTCCTTTAATCGGCCCGCTAACCAACTAGCCAACACCAACTGCCTCAGCCAATCCACCACTGCCAGTAAGGTGGAAAAGAGGTACTGAAACCTGCAGTGTGTACTGTAGTGTTAACCTCTACCTGTAGAAACATGACTAGCGTTAACCTGTATCTGTCGTTGACACAGGTGTGATGGGAATAGCCAGTGTAACGTCCCGGCGTCCAGTTCTCTGTATGGAGATCCCTGTGTAGGAACCTACAAGTACCTGGATGTGGCTTACACCTGTGGCTAAACGTGAGGCACGCACACTAACGCATGCACACATGACTGGGAAGTAGAATGCTGGGGCTGACCGTTTTGTCTTCCAGGAGATTTACTCTGTGGAACATAAAGACCAGAGAGACTTCTGGGATATCTTGCTCTTCATTGGTTGGATGTCTTCTTTCCTGTCCTCTCTCCTCCTTTGACATCTCAGTTGAGAGTAATCTATGTAAACTGCATGTTTCCATGTAAAGTTCAAGATTTGTAAATCACATTCATTGTGTATTTTGTTGTAGGCATTTGTGTGTAGTGAGGCCCTCTGGAGATGTATCCCTGGTGCTGCAGCAAGGCACGGTCAGGAGGACTCATGGAGAAATAAAACATTAACCCCAGAAAAGTAACTTTATTTCAAATAACATTACCATAATGTTTTGAATAAATACTTTAGTACAATGTTGCTTTTTCTGAACTGAGGTGGTGGGTCTGGATTAAACTAAGCAGCAAAAGACAAGACTTGGTGTCTTTTGTTCAATATTACGAAACATGTCCACATGAAGTACTTTATTTGAATCCACAAATTATATAAAAGGATTCAAACATTTCAAAGGTATTGGATACATGGACACTTAAGAATACAAAAAGCACATGGCAAAGTAATAAACTTTATGGCCTGAATACAAAGTGTTATGTTTGGGGCAAACCACATTACTGAGTACCAGTCTTCATATTTTCAAGCATGGTGGTGGCTACATTGTTGTGGGTATGCTCATCATCGGCAGGGACTATGGAGTTTAGAATAAAAATTAATGGAATAGAGCTAAGCACAGGCAAAATCCTGGAGGAGAACTTAGTTGAGGGAGACAAATTAACCTAAAATGCAAGGCCAAATATACACTGGAGTTGCTTACCAAGACAACGTTGGATGTTCCTGAGTGGCCTAGTTTTGCCTTATATCGACTTAAACTACGGCAAGACTTAAATGGCTGTCTAGCAATGGTCAACAACCAACTGTACAGAGCTTGAATTTTAAAAGTAATGTGCAAATATGGTACAATCCAGGTATGCAAAGCTCTTAGACTTACCCAGAAAAGGTAACAGCTGTAATTGCTGCCAAAGGTGATTCTAACACGTATTGACTCGGGTGTGAATACCTATGTAAATTAGATATTTCTGTAATTCATTTAATACATTTGCAAAATAATTATTGAAAATGTGTAGATGGGTGAGATTTATTTTAACATCCGTTTTGAATTCAGGCTGTAACACTGGAATAAGTCAAGGTATGAAGGCACTGGACACACAGACCGGAGTTATTGTGGCATGTCACTACCTCACTGTCCAACCCAGCAGTATGAACAGAAGAGCAAACTGAAGAGGAAGAAAATGTTCAGCAACTCTTTCCAGTTGTCCATTCTTAAGAATTTACTGGGACCTGGCATCCACAGGAGATGGTAGTCGACACATACACGTGGATGCAGGACTTCAAGGGCAAAAGTGCTCATATTGACGGTGAACAAAAATAAAATATACATTCAACTTCATCACACTTTAGATCAGAACTGAATGTAGCCAAAATCAAGCCAAAACACAAATGCTCAAATTGACTCCCACACAACTAAGAGGACAGGGCAAGCAGTCACTGTTCCATTCACAGACCATCATGAGAGACCAGCCTGCTTGAATAGAAAGGTTTCCCTCCACAAACCTGGGGTATACCAACAAAGCCAAACCACAGGGATGTTGGAGGGGAAATTATTATTCAATGTAAACAGGCAATAAACATCACTTCATGCATCACCTTCAACTCACAAAAGCAAATGGTATACCAATAACATAAATCAAGATTTTGTAACAGGAAAACTACTGTGAAAGCTGGTTTTCATCTGAATCTATAAAAGACCTTCCCCTAAATCTGTTCTGATATCACCTGACTTACAATGCCTTCGGAAAGTATTCAGACTCCTTGACTTTTTCCACTTTGTTACGTTACTGCCTTAATCTAAAATGGATTTACATTTTAAAAATCCTCAGCAATCTACACACAATACCCCATAATGAAAGTGAAAACAGGTTTTTAGAATTTTTGGCAAATGTATCAAATAAAAAAAACAGAAATACCTTATTTACATAAGTATTCAGACCCTTTGCTATGAGACTCAATTTAGCTCAGGTGCATCCTGTTTCCATTGATCATCATTGAGCTGTTTCTTGATTGGAGTCCACCTGTGGTAAATTAATTTGATTGGACATGATTTGGAAAGGCACACACCTCTCTATATAAGGTCCCACAGTTGACAGTGCATGTCAGAACAAAAACGAAGCCATGAGGTCGCAGGAATTGTCCGTAGAGCACCGAGACAGGATTATGTCGAGGCACAGATCTGGGGAAGGTTACCAAAACATTCTGCGGCATTGAAGGTCCCCAAGAACACAGTGGCCTCCATCATTCTTAAATTGAAGAAGTTTGGAACCAGGGAGAAGGGCCTTGGTCAGGGAGGTGACCAAGAACCCGATGGTCACTCTGACAGAGCTCTAGAGTACCTCTGTGGAGATGGGAGAACCTTCCAGAAGAACAACCATCTCTGCAGCACTCCAACAATCAGGCCTTTATGGTAGAGTGGCCAGACAGAAGCCACATCTCAGTAAAAGGCACATGACAGCACTCTTGGAGTTTGCCAAAAGGCACCTAAAGACTCTCAGACCATGAGAAACAAGATTCTCTGGTCTGATGAAACCAAGATCGAACTCTTTGGCCTGAATGCCAAGCGTCACATCTGGAGGAAACCTGGCACCCTCCCTACGGTAAGCATGGTGGTGGCAGCATCATGCTGTGGGGATGTTTTTCAGCGGAAGGGACTGGGTGACTAGTCAGGATCAAGGGAAAGATGAACGGAGCAAAGTACAGAGGGATCCTTGATGAAAACCTGCTCCAGAGCCCTCAGGAACTCAGACTGGGGCTAAGGTTCACCTTCCAACAGGACAACGACCCTAAGCACACAGCCAAGACAATGCAGGACTGGCTTCGGGACTCTGAATGTCCTTGAGTGGCCCAGCCAGAGGCCGGACTTGAACCTGATCGAACATCTCTGGAGAGACCTGAAAATAGCTGTGTGGCAACGCTCCCCATCCAACCTGACAGAGCTTGAGAGGATCTGCAGAGAAGAATGGGAGAAACTCCCCAAATATAGGTGTGCCAAGCTTGAAGCGTCATACCCAAAAAGACTTGAGGCTGTAAGGTGCTTCAACAAAGTACTGAGTAAAGGGTCTGAATACTTATGGAGCTATGATTTCAGTATTTTAAAATAAAAAATGTATTTGCAAAAATGTCTAAACCTGTTTTTGCTTTGTCATTATGGGGTATTGTGTGTAGGTTGATGAAGGGGGGGAAAAAACAATTTAATCAACCTAACAAAGTGGGTCTGAATACTTTCCGAATGCACTGTATGTGAGGAGTGTATCACTTTCAGAATCAGTGGAGAGGTTGGTTGGTTGGGAGAACTGTCTACGCTAGGTTATTCCAGGGAAAGCAACTGGAGATTTGGCGAAGCTATGCAGCAAATGCCTGATCCCTTCCTGTCTGTCTATGTTGTGAAGGTATTTCTGTCCCCCTTTAGGCTTTCTGAAGCCAGAATGAGACAAAGAGGGATTAGACTGAGATGTCATAAACAAGACCAGGAATTATCGGAGCCAACTGTTGCCATTGTTTCCATCAGCTTCATTCATTGGGAGTTCAATTTGGCTTCCAATTTTTATTTTTATTTTCACCTTTATTTAACCAGGTAAGCCAGTTGAGAACAAGTTCTCATTTACAACTGGGACCTGGCCAAGATAAAGCAAGCAGTGCGATAAAAACAACACAGAGTTACATATGGGGTAAAAAAACAAAGTCAAAAATACAACAGAAAATATATATACAGTGTGTGCAAATGTAGCAAGTTATGGAGGTAAGGCAATAAATAGGCTATAGTGCAAAATAATTACAATAGTATTAACACTGGAATGCTAGATGTGCAAGAGATTATGTGCAAATAGAGATACTGGGGTGCAAAAGAGCAAAATAAATAACAATATAGGGATGAGGTAGTTGGGTGGGCTAATTTCAGATGGGCTGTGTACAGGTGCAGTGATCGGTAAGGTGCTCTGACAACTGATGCTTAAAGTTAGTGAGGGAGATAAGAGTCTCCAGCTTCAGAGATTTTTGCAATTCGTTCCAGTCATTGGCAGCAGAGAACTGGAAGGAATGGCGGCCAAAGGAGGTGTTGGCTTTGGGAATGACCAGTGAGATATACCTGCTGGAGCGCAGACTACGGGTGGGTGCTGCTATGGTGACCAATGAGCTAAGATAAGGCGGGGATTTGCCTAGCAGTGATTTATAGATGGCCTGGAGCCAGTGGGTTTGACGACGAACATGTAGTGAGGACCAGCCAACAAGAGCGTACAGGTCACAGTGGTGGGTAGTGTAAGGGGCTTTGGAGACAAAACGGATGGCACTGTGATAGACTACATCCAATTTGCTGAGTAGAGTGTTGGAGGCTATTTTGTAAATGACATCGCCGAAGTCAAGGATAGGATAGTCAGTTTTACGAGGGCATGTTTGGCAGCATGAGTGAAGGAGGCTTTGTTGCGAAATAGGAAGCCGATTCTAGATTTAACTTTGGATTGGAGATTCTTTATGTGAGTCTGGAAGGAGAGTTTACAGTCTAACCAGACACCTAGGTATTTGTAGTTGTCCACATACTCTAGGTCAGACCCGTCGAGAGTGGTGATTCTAGTCGGGTGGGCGGGTGCCAGCAGCGTTCGATTGAAAAGCATGCATTTAGTTTTACTAGTGTTTAAGAGCAGTTGGAGGCTACTGAAGGAGTGTTGTATGGCATTGAAGCTTGTTTGGAGGTTTGTTAACACAGTGTCCAATGAAGGGCCAGATGTATACAAAATGGTGTCGTCTGCGTAGAGGTGGATCTGAGAGTCACCAGCAGCAAGAGCGACATCATTGATATACACGGAGAAAAGTGTCGGCCCAAGAATTGAACCCTGTGGCACCCCCATAGAGACTGCCATAGGTCCAGACAACAGGCCCTCCGATTTGACACACTGAACTCTATCTGAGAAGTAGTTGGTGAACCAGGCGAGGCAGTCATTTGAGAAACCAAGGCTATTTAGTCTGCCAATAAGAATGCGGTGGTTGACAGAGTCGAAAGCCTTGGCCAGGTCGATGAAGACGGCTGCACAGTACTGTCTATTATCAATCGCGGTTATAATATCGTTTAGGACCTTGAGCGTGGCTGAAGTGCACCCATGACCAGCTCGGAAACCGGATTGCATAGCGGAGAAGGTACGGTGGTATTCGAAATGGTCGGTGATCTGTTTGTTAACTTGGCTTTCAAATACTTTCGAAAGGCAGGGCAGGATGGATATAGGTCTGTAGCAGTTTGGATCTAGAGTGTCACCCCCTTTGAAGAGGGGGATGACCGCGGCAGCTTTCCAATCTCTGGGGATCTCAGACGTTATGAAAGAGAGGTTGAACAGACTAGTAATAGGGGTTGCGACAATTTCGGCGGCTAGTTTTAGAAAGAAAGGGTCCAGATTGTCTAGCCCAGCTGATTTGTAGGGGTCCAGATTTTGCAGCTCTTTCAGATCTTCAGATTGATGACATCACTGTCTAATCCTTCTTCATCTCATTCTAGTACTTTAACCAGGAAGTGTGGGGATGACCCAATGGTAAAAATACAATCTGTATTTAATTTGATTTATTCATTGATCATTTAACTTATTCAGGCAAAATGTTATTGATCAATGTCCAAATTGTATTGTAAAAAAAGCATTAAGAAATTAAAAGTCTTAATAGATTTCCCATCCACTGTCTCATTGTCTTTTGCCTGACCAGGATCTTCCAGTAAATGTCCTTACTGGAGGTGGTTTTGAAGGAAAATTAAAATCATGGAAAAAGGATCATGAATTGTAACCAATGAAAGCTACATTGCTCAGGAGAAGGGCGGCAGGTAGCTTAGTGGTTAAGAGCGTTGTGTCAGTAACCGAAAGGTCGCTGGTTCTAATCCCCGAGCCGACTAGGTGAATAATATGTCAATGTGCCCTTGAGCAAGGCACTTAACCCTAACTGCTCCTGTAAGTCGCTCTGGATAAGAGCGTCTGCTAAATTACTAAAATGTAAGGGAATATGTAATAATTTGTTTAGTCACAATGTAAAAGTTTTAACATTTCTGGATATTTCAAACAGAGGATTTATTTAGGTGAGTTCAGGAGTAGGACTACTTACTAAGTCACAAAATCTGACCCCAAATTCAATATATCCCATCATTAACTATTTATAGTAATGTATTAATCAAATATTTTATTGATACTAATAAATGCTGTTTAAATAACCATGAAACATTTATGACTTCCACATGTCTTGATTGAGAGTTTCCAGAATATTATCAGTCATCGTGTACTCATATAAACGTATGTGTAAGGTAATGAACTCATCAAGACAGCTTGTAGCCTTCTGTATATATTGCTAAGACATGAATGACTGAAAGTAGCCTATATCATCTAATGCAGGGGTTTTCAAACCTTTCTTGCCCAGGGACCCCCACCCAGGCAAACCGGCAACCCAGGGATCCCCATCATATATTAGAAAAATATAGTAAATGTACAGTGCCTTGCAAAAGTATTCATCCCCCTTGGCGTTTTTCCTATTTTGTTGCATTACAACCTGTAATTTAAATGGAATTTTAATTGGATTTCATGTAATGGACATACACAAAATAGTACAAATTGGTGAAAGTGAAATTTAAAAAATAAATTGTTTCAAAAAATGCAAAAAAATAAGTAACAGAAAAGTGGTGCGTGCATATGTATTCACCCCCTTTGCTATGAAGCCCCTAAATAAGATCTGGTGCAACCAATTACCTTCAGAAGTCACATAATTAGTTAAATAAAGTCTAAGTGTCACATGATCTGTCACATGATCTCACCTTCCAGCAGGACAATGACCCTAAGCATACTGCTAAAGCAACACAAGTGGTTTAAGGGGAAACATTTAAATGTCTTGGAATGGCCTAGTCAAAGCCCAGACCTCAATCCAATTGAGAATCTGTGGTATGACTTAAAGATTACTGTATACCAGCGAAACCCATCCAACTTGAAGGAGCTGGAGCAGTTTTGCCTTGAAGAATGGGCCAAAATCCCAGTGGCTAGATGTGCCAAGCTTATTGAGACATACCCCAAGAGACTTGCAGCTGTAATTGCTGCAAAAGGTGGTTCTACAAAGTATTGACTTTAGGGGGGTGAATATTTATGCACGCTCAATTTTAATTCCAGGTTGTAAGGCAACAAAATAGGAAAAATGCCAAGGGGGGTGAATACTTTCGCAAGCTAGTATATGGTCTTATCGTCAGGTGAATGATAATGGAAAGTAGAAGTAATCAACATTTTAAAATAAATAGATTTGGTAGATAGTTTAGTTATTTTGTCCTCCCCACAGTTCATTGGAAGAGAAAGTGTAAACTCTAACAACCTTTTAGCTAGAAAGGTACAGTATCTGGTTTTGGTCGTTTAAGTTGACACAAACAATTTTTCCAATCCTGAAAATTACCACTTTTTACAGAAAAACCACATAAATGCAGAACCCCCCCCCCCCCCTGTGTAATTAGCTCCAATGACTGTAATTTCTTCCATATTAAAAAGATAGTTAGAGATTTCAGCAATGAAGCCATTTATTTACTTCCCCAGAGTTGGATGAACAAGTTGTTCCTGTAGACTTTCAGTCATTGCGCTAACACTAGTTAGCATTGGCTCATAAAATGACCTCTAACTTCCATCATACTGGGTGCAGAAACATAAAAATGGTATCTACAATGTTATTCTGTTGGAGCTAGCGATATAATAAATAAATAAATAAATCATCTCACTTAGGTACACCACCAGAGGTTGGTGGCACCTTAATTGCGGAGGACGTGCTCCTGGTAATGGCTGGAGCGGAATTGGTGGAATGGTATCAAACACATGGTTTCCATGTGTTTGATGCCATTCCATTTACTCCGTTCCAGCCATTATTATGAGCCGTCCTCCCCTCAGCAGCCTCCACTGACTGACACCTACATTCACACCTTCTCTTATAGTTGTGTTACCTTTGATGGTACTATAGTATTTTGCCATGGAAACCCCATAGTTTAGGAACAGAGTTGTTTCTTCATACCTTGGGAGTTGTTCCTTGCCTCTGCTTCCTCTCTTAGGGTTTAGACACAGATTGTGGATAGAAACCTTGTGACAAATGAAGTAAATATTACCATACCAAAAAAGTTTGTTTGATTGATTATGGGCCCAGTGATGTAAGCATGGCGTGTACCCTTCGTAGTTGGGGCACCCAGCTCATGCCCGGGAGGCTGGCCGATTCCAAAACGAATGCAATCAACGCTTATCCGGTTCACCTGGGGCCGGCCAGGCCCATTAATATAATCCCCTCAAGCAAAAGTCTTCTCACCGTTGAATGTAATTGGGAATTGAGGATTGATACCAGAGCACGCTCCTTGTAGAGAAGCAGGAGAAACAAGCCAGCTCAAGGTGAGATGATCAAACAATACAAACAACTTGAAATAATCAAGGTTTACACGTGTAATGGGTCCAATAACGAAACTACAAAGGACATAGTCATAACAGAAGGTTGATAGTCCGGTTGAGGATCGTGGGGAAGATGGCGGTAACTGAGGTTTTGTTTGAAACCGCTAGTGAGTCGGGTGACGCTAATAGTACAGAAAGTGAGAATGAGTGGGTTACAGTGGCGAAGAAAACGGGAAATAATGAGAAGTAACGCTGTGTTGGAAAATAAGAAACCACGACTCGTTTTTAGTCGGAGTGAGGGGTTCGGATCAATACTACTTGGGAAATATGTTTGTCTCCAGGAAAATCTGTGTGTGCGGAACAGAAGAAGCGTGTTTTAAGACTCAAAGATCGGAGTGGAACGTTTCCTGTATGGATTTTCGTAGCAGGGCGCCTATCAAGGGGGTTGTTTCTACAATGTGCGTGTGTGGGGAGACACGCACATTGTAGGCTTCAATATGAGGAGGAAATTATAGTCCTAAAAGTGCTTTCCAGTTTCACTGACTCGCCAAATGATACGCAGCTCACACGCCAGTGATGTCCGCATGTTCGTGCCAAAAGCCTATCTCGCTTTCGCTCTTGCTTTACTTTGTAAAACAATATTTGGAAGTTGATCAAATATATTTTGATAGTCTACAGCAGACCGATGTCTTCTCTGTTCAGCAGGGGCCACTTGCTTTCCAACCTATATTTTCCTGCGATTTGTATTTTAAATATTGGGAAAGGCCTGTTGTCTGCATGCTGTTCACTGACAGATTTGCCGCGCGCTCCCGACTGTAGGCTATGCCTTGTTATTGGACTACAAACAATCCACAGCTAGGCAATAAAAAGCTATTGATCATCTGTGGCTAAATTATAGGCCTTCTTATGGTATAGTAGGCTATTCTAAACAGACAGCAGGAATTCTATAACTTTGGCAAATGTATTTCAATTCATCATGCGTGCTGCAGATCCTCCAGAACACTTTGCAGTCCAGGACACTATGATTCTATAAGGAAATAAATGCTACCAGCTCTCGCACATCGGAATGAGACGTTTCTCACATTTAAGTGTTTGAAGAATTGACAAGGAGGCAACTCGAATGAACTTTGATCGCTTTTATTATAATTTTAACATTGCAAAAGGTGAAGGGGGTAAAAAAGTACCGGATCCGACCAAATAGGTTCCGGAACTAAACGGTCCAAAACGGAGGTGCCATCCGGCTCAAATTAAGCACTGGTAGATTTTTTTTTCACTAATGGTGAAATAACTCAATGTTTACTGAAACGTTGAGTATTAAGTTATAATATTATGGGTAAATCGACACCCAGAGAAAATAAAACCCAACGATAACTAAAATGGCTTTTATTCCGTGGTGAATGTGTAAAGTGAGGACGGCACTTCACACATTACTTGTGGTTTGAGCTGGCGTGAGATTTTAGTTCTGTGTTGCCAAAATGACCGCTAATCCGCTGTGCTTTGTATTGATGGTTTGCAAACAATGATCTGTTGACGAGTATCAATATATGTTAATTAAAGGTGTATTTGGCCAGGTGACCATCTGTAGCCTCTTACCTGTTATAACCACAGCTGAACCAACTACTACCACACCTGTACACAGCATCATGCTCCTTTTAAGACTGACTGCGTTCACCTGTGAGTATACTGAATTGTAACATATGTATTTGCATTCCAGTATTTTCCAGATGTTTCTAAATGTGTCAATTTGTAGTTGAAGTCCAATATAAACAGTATGACCCAGGTCTAGTATACAGCATCCTGTATGATCTGAGGACTAGGTGCTGTTCCATGTCTGTCTATACTCTGTACCATACTATATACTGTACACTCTTTATATACTTACTGTATATGATGTACACTACTTCTCCTGTAAAGAATTGGAAAGGGAAGGGACTGACCAAGGTTAGTAAAGCTGAATTAGCTGTGTTGTTTTTCAGTGCTAGCTGCAGCGTGCTGTACACTACCGGCTGCAGGTACGTGGTTGGTGTGTGTGTGTGTGCGCGCATCTACATCTATAAAGTGATGGTAACTATGTTTCTTCCTCAGCAACTAGAGTGGTCACCTGTGACAATGGAGACAACGTCCAGTTCCTGAGCTGTGGTATGAACACACACTACCCTGATGGTCTCTCCGTAGTGCTGTCGGTCTCTTTACCTGTTCTTATTCTTTCCCTGCTAGATTCTGGAGTGATCTTCATTGAGAGAGCTCTGTACGGACGGACTGACGGAACCACCTGCAAAGAAGGACGAACTGCCAACCAGCTGACCAACACACAGTGTTCACAGACGGGCACCATGGAGGTCCTCTCACAGAGGTACATTCAGTCACAGTGTTTATTTGATAAAGAAAGGCTGGGATTGTCAGAGGTGTGTTGTTGAAAAGCACATCGCAGTAAAGTCAATGTGCCTTTTTAAAGCCATTTTTCCTGACGTTCCCGGTAAACACTGCAGATGTTTGCTTTAAATGTCAAGCGCTGCATGCTTGTTGACAACGCCTTTGATTAAATCCCAGCCATCACTCATCTTACCTCCTGATATCCCCCAGGTGCAATGGGAAACAGGTGTGTGAAGTGAACACTGAAGTCTTCCGTACTTCTGACCCCTGTGTCGGAATCTACAAATACCTGGAAACCACCTACACCTGCATCCTAGCAAGTCAGTCTGTCTTATTATTATAATAATACACCAGGCTAATGTGTGTCTGCTATGATAATGTATGCCTTTGTCTGCCCAGCAGTGGCCAGTGTGGTGTGTAATTCTTGTTTGTTTTGTCCTTGCAGCACGCAGCATCACGTGTGAAGGCTCTGATGCTCTACTAGAATGTGGTAAGGCTCTGAAGCTCTACTAGAATGTGGGGAGGCTCTACTAGAATGTGGTGAGGCTCTGATGCTCTACTAGAATGTGGGGAGGCTCTGATGCCCTACTAGAATGTGGGGAGGCTCTGATGCTCTACTAGAATGTGGTAAACTTGTCAACACTCTGCTGTACAGTATACTCACATCTCATATGATTATGTATTATTCACGGTTTATATTACCGTCACTTGCACACCAAAGACCTCCAGCCTTACCTCTGTTCCTCCTCCTCAGATGAAGGTACAATCCAGATCCACAGTGCCAACTATGGTCGCCGTGACCAGCTAGTGTGTTCCTTTAATCGGCTCGCTAACCAACTAGCCAACACCAACTGCCTCAGCCAATCCACCACTGCCAGTAAGGTGGAAAAGAGGTACTGAAACCTGCAGTGTGTACTGTAGTGTTAACCTCTACCTGTAGAAACATGATTAGCGTTAACCTGTATCTGTCGTTGACACAGGTGTGATGGGAATAGCCAGTGTAACGTCCCGGCGTCCAGTTCTCTGTATGGAGATCCCTGTGTAGGAACCTACAAGTACCTGGATGTGGCTTACACCTGTGGCTAAACGTGAGGCACGCACACTAACGCATGCACACACGACTGGGAAGTAGAATGCTGGGGCTGACCGTTTTGTCTTGCAGGAGATCTTCTCTGAGGAACAAAGACCAGAGACTTCTGGGATATCTTCCTCTTCATTGGCTGGATGTGTCTTTCCTGGCGGCCTCCTTTTTGAAGTCTCAATTGAGTGTAAAACATATGTAAACTGCATGTTTCCATGTAAAGTTCAAGATTTGTAAATCAAATGTATTTTGTCGTAGGCATAATTTGTATGTAGTAAAAAAAATACTAAATGAGGCCTTCTGGAGCTTTATTCCTGGTGCTGCAGCAAGGCACGGTCAGGAGGACTCATGGAGAAATGAAACATTAACCCCAAAAATGAATTTTGTGTAATGTAGCTCAGTTGGTAGAGCATGGCGCTTGCAACGCCAGGGTTGTGGGTTTGTTTCCCACGGGGGGCCAGTATGAAAATGTATGCACTCACTAACTGTAAGTAGCTCTGGATAAGAGCGTCTGCGAAATGACTAAAATGTGTACTAAAGTATTTATTCAAAAAAATTCTGAATTGAGGTGATGGGTCTGGATTAAACTAAGCCGCAAAAGACAAGACTTTGTGTGTCTTGTTCAATATTACGAAACATGTCCACACACTTAATGTTTTATTTGAGTCCACAAATTACATTATGTTAAACATTTCAAAGGTCTTGGATACATGGGCACTTAAGGAAACAAAAAGCACATTCTTCTGCATAAAATATGGCAAAGAAATAAACTTTGTCCTGAATACAAAGTGTTATGTTTAGGGCAAACACAACACATTACTGAGTACCAGTCTTTATATTTTCAAGCGTGGTGGTGGCTGCATCGTGTGTATGCTTGTCATCGCCAAGGACTATGGAGTTTTTTTAGGATAAAAATTAATGGAATAGCTAAGCACAGGCAACATCCTAGAGGAAAACCTGGTTTAGGGAGACAAATTCACCTTTCAGCAGTAAAATAACCTAAAACACAAGGCCAAATTTACACGAGTTGCTTACCAAGATGATGTTGGAGGTTCCTGAGTGGTGTGGTGGTGAACAACGATGATGTGTTGATAAGAAATCCGCTGACACTGTACTTTGATTATAAAGGTTTATTATATCAAAGATTTCAGCATCAATTTACAGACTGCAGAATCTGGAGAGCAATGAAACCAATCCCAAATATGATCATTCTTTTGTTAAAACATGGTATATATATCCTACGCTTTATGTAACATAAGGTGGCGTGATTTGAATAGACCAATCCCTGGCCTCCACATAGCCGAATGTCCTCTGTTTTAGGGGGCCCCTATAATAACACTTTCCAGATGTTTCAGCAAAGTAGAGTAAAGTTCATCTAACTCCCAATATGATAGAAGTTCAGATACTACAGTGGCCTAGTTAGTTTTTCAAGTTGATTTAAGTCAAAACTATGGCAAGACCTAAATGACTGTCTAGCAATGGTCAACAACCAATTTGACAGAGGTTGAAGAATTGTAAAAGTAGTGTGCAAATATTGTACAATCCAGGCATGCAAAGCTCTCAGACTTACCCAGAAAGGCTCACCGCTGTCAAAGGTGATTCTACCATGTATTGACTCAGGGGTGTGAATACTTATGTAAGTTAGATATTTCAGTATTTCATTTAATACGTTTGCAAAAAAAATGAATGTGTAGATAGGTGAGATGTTTTTAAAATCTGTTTTGAATTCAGGCTAACACAGTGAAATAAGTCAAAGTATACGAATGCTTTCTGAAGGCACTGGACACACTGAGACCTGAGTTATTGTAGCATCTGTCACTACCTCACTGTCCAACCCAGCAGTATGAGCAAACTGAAGAGGAAGAAAATATTCAACTCTTTCCAGTTGTCCCTTAAGCATTTACAGGGACCTGGCGTCCACAGGAGATGGTAGTCCACACATACATGTGGACGCAGGACTTCAAGGGCAAAAGTGCATTTGCAAAAGCAGTGGAGTGCTCCTATTTACAGTGGACAACAATATATACAGTGGGGAGAACAAGTATTTGATACACTGCCGATTTTGCAGGTTTTCCTACTTACAAAGCATGTAGAGGTCTGTATTTTTTTTAATCATAGGTACACTTCAACTGTGAGAGATGGAATCTAAAACAAAAATCCAGAAAATCACATTGTATGATTTCTAAGTAATTAATTTGCATTTTATTGCATGACATAAGTATTTGATCACCTACCAACCAGTAAGAATTCTGGCTCTCACAGACCTGTTAGTTTTTCTTTAAGAAGCCCTCCTGTTCTCCACTCATTACCTGTATTAACTGCACCTGTTTGAACTCGTTACCTGTTTAAAAGACACCTGTCCACACACTCAATCAAACAGACTCCAACCTCTCCACAATGGCCAAGACCAGAGAGCTGTGTAAGGACATCAGGGATAAAATTGTAGACCTGCACAAGTCTGGGATGGGCTACAGGACAATAGGTAAGCAGCTTGGTGAGAAGGCAACAACTGTTGGTGCAATTATTAGAAAATGGAAGAAGTTCAAGATGACGGTCAATCACCCTCGGTCTGGGGCTCCGTGCAAGATCTCACCTCGTGGGGCATCAATGATCATGAGGAAGGTGAGGGATCAGCCCAGAACTACACGGCAGGACCTGGTCAATGACCTGAAGAGAGCTGGGACCACAGTCTCAAAGAAAACCATTAGTAACACACTACGCCGTCAAGGATTAAAATCCTGCAGCGCACGCAAGGTCCCCCTGCTCAAGCCAGCGCATGTCCAGGCCCGTCTGAAGTTTGCCAATGACCATCTGGATGATCCAGAGGAGGAATGGGAGAAGGTCATGTGGTCTGATGAGACAAAAATAGAGCTTTTTGGTCTAAACTCCACTCGCCGTGTTTGGAGGAAGAAGAAGGATGAGTACAACCCCAAGAACACCATCCCAACCGTGAAGCATGGAGGTGGAAACATCATTATTTGGGGATGCTTTTCTGCAAAGGGGACAGGACGACTGCACCGTATTGAGGGGAGGATGGATGGGGCCATGTATCGCGAGATCTTGGCCAACAACCTCCTTCCCTCAGTAAGAGCATTGAAGATGGGTCGTGGCTGGGTCTTCCAGCATGACAACGACCCGAAACACACAGCCAGGGCAACTAAGGAGTGGCTCCGTAAGAAGCATCTCAAGGTCCTGGAGTGGCCTAGCCAGTCTCCAAACCTGAACCCAATAGAAAATCTTTGGAGGGAGCTGAAAGTCCGTATTGCCCAGCGACAGCCCCGAAACCTGAAGGATCTGGAGAAGGTCTGTATGGAGGAGTGGGCCAAAATCCCTGCTGCAGTGTGTGCAAACCTGGTCAAGACCTACAGGAAACGTAATTGCAAACTCTGTAATTGCAAACAAAGGTTTCTGTACCAAATATTAAGTTCTGCTTTTCTGATGTATCAAATACTTATGTCATGCAAATTAATTACTTAACAATCATATAATGTGATTTTCTGGATTTTTGTTTTAGATTCCGTCACTCACAGTTGAAGTGTACCTATGATAAAAATTACAGACCTCTACATGCTTTGTAAGTAGGAAAACCTGCAAAATCGGCAGTGTATTAAATACTTGTTCTCCCCACTGTATATTCATAAACTTCATCCCACTCTAGATCAGAAGTGAATGTAGCCAAAATCAGGCCAAAACACAATGAAATGCTCAAATTGACTCCCACACAACTAAGAGGACAGGGCAAGCAGTCACTGTTCCATTCACAGACCGCCATGAGACAGACCAGCCTGCTTGAATATAAAGGTTTCCCTCCACAAACCTGGGGTGTTGGAGGGTAAATTATTATTCAATGTAAACAGGCAATAAACATCACTTCATGCATTACCTTCAACTCACAAAACCAAACGGTATACCAAGAATATTATTATATTCATATAAATGTTGTAACAGGAAAACTACTGTGAAAGCTGGTTTTCATCTGAATCTATAAAAGCTCTTCCCCTAAATCTGTTCTCATATCACCTGACTTACAATTCCTTCGGAAAGTATTCAGACACCTTGACTTTTTCCACTTTGTTACGTTACAGCCTTAATCTAAAATGGATTGACATTTTAAAAATCCTCAGCAATCTACACACAATACCCCATAATGACAAAGTGAAAACAGGTTTTTAGAATTCTTGGCAAATTTATAAAATAAAATAAAACAGAAATACCTTATTTACATATGTATTCAGACCCTTTGCTATGAGACTCGAAATTGAGCTCAGGTGCATCCTGTTTCCTTTGATCATCCTTGAGATGTTTCTACAACTTGATTGGAGTCCACCTGTGGTAAATTCAATTGATTGGACATGATTTGGAAAGGCACACACTTGTCTATATAAGGACCCACAGTTGACAGTACATGTCAGAACAAAAACAAAGCCATGAGGTCGCAGGAATTGTCCGTAGAGCTCCGAGACAGGATTGTGTAGAGGCACAGATCTGGGGAAGGGTACCAAAACATTTCTGCGGCATTGGAGGTCCCCAAGAACACAGTGGCCTCCATCATTCTTAAATGGAAGAAGTTTGGAACCAAGGAGAAGGGCCTTGGTCAGGGACGTGACCAAGAACCCGATGGTCACGCTGACAGAGCTCTAGAGTACCTCTGTGGAGATGGGAGAACCTTCCAGAAGAACAACCATCTCTGCAGCACTCCACCAATCAGGCCTTTATGGTAGAGTGGCCAGACAGAAGCCACATCTCAGTAAAAGGCACATGACAGCCCGCTTGAAGTTTGCCAAAAGCCACCTAAAGACTCTCAGACCATGAGAAACAAGATTCTCTGGTCTGATGAAACCAAGATCGAACTCTTTGGCCTGAATGCCAAGCGTCACATCTGGAGGAAACCTGTCACCATCCCTACAGTAAGTATGGTGATGGCAGCATCATGCTGTGGGGATGTTTTTCAGCGGCAGGGACTGGGAGACTAGTCAGGATCGAGGGAAAGATGAACAGAGCAAAGTACAGAGAGATTCTTGATGAAAACCTGCTCCAGAGCCCTCAGGAACTCAAACTGGGGCTAAGGTTCACCTTCCAACAGGACAACGACCCTAAGCACACAGCCAAGACAACGCAGGACTGGCTTCGGGACTCTGAATGTCCTTGAGTGGCCCAGCCAGAGGCCGGACTTGAACCCGATCGAACATCTCTGGAGAGACCTGAAAATAGCTGTGCGGCAACACTCCCCATCCAACCTAACAGAGCTTGAGAGGATCTGCAGAGAAGAATGGGAGAAACTCCCCAAATATAGGTGTGCCAAGCTGTAGCGTCATACTCAATAAGACTTGAGGCTGTAAGGTGCTTCAACAAAGTACTGAGGAAAGGGTCTGAATATACCAAATATCTGAACAGCGCCGGAGAAGATGGCTGCCGTTTTACAGCCCTCTAACCAATTGTACTATTATGTGTGTTTTTCCGCGTTATTTGTAATTTATTTTGTACATAATGTTTCTGCCATCGTCCCTTATAACCAAAAAGAGCTTCTGGATATCAGGACAGCGATTACTCACCTCGTATTGGACGAAGATTTTTTCTTCAACGAGGCGGCCGCGAAGGATATCCTACAGACACCCGACAAGGCCCAAATCCCCGTCATTCGCATGAGGAAGAGACGGAGATATCGTGGACGTAGGTCGGGGTGCCTTGTAAGGATCCGACGGCGAGCGAGTAAACTGCCGCTCCCATCAATCCTATTAGCCAATCTGCAATCATTGGAGAACAAATTGGATGACCTAAGATTACGGTTATCCTACCAACGGGACATTAAAAACTGTAATATCTTATGTTTCACCGAGTCGTGGCTGAATGACGACATGGATAACATACAGCTAGCGGGCTATACGCTACATCGGCAGGATAGAACGGCTGACTCCGGTAAGACAAGGGGTGGCAGTCTGTGTATATTTGTAAACAACAGCTGGTGCACAAAATCAAATACTAAGGAAGTCTCGAGGTTTTGCTCGCCTGAGGTAGAGTATCTTATGATAAGCTGTAGACCACACTATTTACCAAGAGAGTTTTCATCTATATTTTTCATAGCTGTCTATTTACCACCACAAACCAATGCTGGCATTAAGATTGCACTGAATGAGCTGTATAAGGCCATAAATCAACAGGAAAACGCTCATCCAGATGCAGCGCTCCTAGTGGCCGGGGACTTTAATGCAGGGAAACTTAAATCCGTTCTACCTAATTTCTACCAGAATGTTAAATGTGCAACCAGAGGAAAAAAAACTCTAGACCACCTTTACTCCACACACAGAGACGCATACAAAGCTCTCCCTCACCCTCCATTTGGCAAATCTGACCATAACTCTATCCTCCTGATTCCTGCTTATAAGCAAAAACTAAAGCAGGAAGCACCAGTGACTCGGTTAATAAGAAAGTGGTCAGATGACGCAGATGCTAAGCTACAGGACTGTTTTGCTAGCACAGACTGGAACATGTTCCGGGATTCTTCAGATAGCATTGAGGAGTACACCACATCAGTCACTGGCTTCATCAATAAGTGCATCGATGATGTTGTCCCCACAGTGACCGTACGTACATACCCCAACCAGAAACCATGGATTACAGGAAACATCCGCACTGAGCTAAAGGGTAGAGCTGCCGCTTTCAAGGAGCGGGACTCTAACCCGGACGTTTATAAGAAATCCCGCTATGCCCTCTGACGAACCATCAAACAGGCAAAGAGTCAATACAGGACTAAGATTGAATCGTACTACACTGGCTCTGACGCTCGTCGGATGTGGCAGGGCTTGAAAACTATTACAGACTACAAAGGGAAGCACAGCCGCGAGCTGCCCAGTGACACAAGCCTACCAGACGAGCTAAACCACTTCTATGCTCGCTTCGAGGCAAGCAACACTGAAGCATGCATGAGAGCACCAACTGTTCCGGATGACTATGTGATCACGCTCTCCGTAGCCGATGTGAGTAAGACTTTTAAGCAGGTCATCATTCACAAGGCCGCAGGGCCAGACGGATTACCAGGACGTGTACTCCGAGCATGTGCTGACCAACTGGCAAGTGTCTTCTGACATTTTCAACATGTCCCTGACTTAGTCTGTAATACCAACATGTTTCAAGCAGACCACCATAGTCCCCGTGCCCAAGGACTCTAAGATAACCTGCCTAAATGACTACCGACCCGTAGCACTGACGTCTGTAGCCATGAAGTGCTTTGAAAGGCTGGTCATGGCTCACATCAACAGCATTATCCCAGAAACCCTAGACCCACTCCAATTTGCATACCGCCCCAACAGATCCACAGATGATGCAATCTCTATTGCACTCCACACTGCCCTGTCCCACCTGGACAAGAGGAACACCTACGTGAGAATGCTATTCATTGACTACAGCTCAGCGTTCAACACCATAGTGCCCTCAAAGCTCATCACTAAGCTAAGGATCCTGGGACTAAACACCTCCCTCTGCAACTGGATCCTGGACTTCCTGACGGGCCGCCCCCAGGTGGTAAGGGTAGGTAACAACACATCTGCCACACTGATCCTCAACACGGGGGCCCCTCAGGGGTGCGTGCTCAGTCCCCTCCTGTACTCCCTGTTCACCCACGACTGCATTGCCAGGCACGACTCCAACACCATCATTAAGTTTGCCGACGACACAACAGTGGTAGGCCTGATCACCAACAACGATGAGACAGCCTATAGGGAGGAGGTCAGAGACCTGGCCGTGTGGTGCCAGGACAACAACCTCTCCCTCAACGTGACCAAGACAAAGGAGATGATTGTGGACTACAGGAAAAAAAAGAGGACTGAGCACGCCCCCATTCTCATCGACGGGGCTGTAGTGGAACAGGTTGAGAGCTTCAAGTTCCTTGGTGTCCACATCACCAACGAACTATCATGGTCCAAACACACCAAGACAGTCGTGAAGAGGGCACGACAAAGCCTATTCCCCCTCAGGAGACTGAAAAGATTTGGCATGGGTCCTCAGATCCTCAAAAAATTATACAGCTGCACCATCGAGAGCATCCTGACTGGTTGCATCACCGCCTGGTATGGCAACTGCTTGGCCTCTGACCGCAAGGCACTACAGAGGGTAGTGCGTACGGCCCAGTACATCACTGGGGCCAAGCTTCCTGCCATCCAGGACCTCTATACCAGGCGGTGTCAGAGGAAGGCCCTCAAAATTGTCAAAGACTCCAGCCACCCTAGTCATAGACTGTTCTCTCTGCTACCGCACGGCAAGCGGTACCGGAGTGCCAAGTCTAGGTCCAAAAGACTTCTCAACAGCTTCTACCCCCAAGCCATAAGACTCCTGAACAGCTAATCATGGCTACCCAGACTATTTGCACTGCCCCCCCCACCCCATCCTTTTACGCTGCTGCTACTCTGTTAATTATTTATGCATAGTCACTTTAACTCTAACCACATGTACATATTACTTCACCTACCTCAACTAGCCGGTGCCCCCGCACATTGACTCTGCACCGGTACCCCCCTGTATATATAGCCTCCTTACTGTTATTTTATTTTACTTCTGCTCTTTTTTTCTCAACACTTTTTTTGTTGTTGTTTTATTTTTACTTTTTTGTAAAAAAATAAATGCACTGTTGGTTAAGGCTGTAAGTAAGCATTTCACTGTAATGTCTGCACCTGTTGTATTCGGCGCATGTGGCCAATAAAATTTGGTTTGATTTGATTTGATTTGAATACTATGATTTCAGTATTTAAAAAAAAAAATGGATTAGCAAAAATGTCTAATCCTGTTTTTTGCTTTGCCATTATGGGGTATTGTGTGTAGGTTGATGAGGGGGAAAAAAACTATTTAATCCATTTTAAAATAAAGTTGTAACCTAACAAAATGTGGAAAAAGTCAAAGGGTCTGAATACTTTCCGAATGCACTGTATGTGAGGAGTGTATCACTTTCAGAATCAGTGGAGAGGTTGGTTGGTTGGGAGAACTGTCTACGCTAGGTTATTCCAGGGAAAGCAACAGGAGACTAGGCGAAGCTATGCAGCAAATGCCTGATCCCTTCCTGTCTGTCTGTCTATGTTGTGAAGGTATTTCTGTTCCCCTTTAGGCTTTCTGAAGCCAGAATGAGAGAAAAAGGGATTAGACTGAGATGTCATAAACGAGACCAGGAAGTATCGGACTCAACTGAGCACGCCCCCATTCTCATCGACGGGGCTGTAGTGGAACAGGTTGAGAGCTTCAAGTTCCTTGGTGTCCACATCACCAACAAACTATCATGGTCCAAACACACCAAGACAGTCGTGAAGAGGGCACGACAAAGCATATTCCCTCTCAGGAGACTGAAAACATTTGGCATGGGTCCTCAGATCCTCAAAATGTTCTACAGCTGCACCATCGAGAGCATCCTGACTGGTTGCATCACCGCCTGGTATGGCAACTGCTCGGCCTCCGACCGCAAGGCACTACAGAGGGTAGTGCGTACGGCCCAGTACATCACTGGGGCCAAGCTTCCTGCCATCCAGGACCTCTATACCAGGCGGTGTCAGAGGAAGGCCCTCAAAATCGTCAAAGACTCCAGCCACTCTAGTCATAGACTGTTCTCTCTGCTACCGCACGGCAAGCGGTACCGGAGCACCAAGTCTAGGTCCAAAAGGCTTCTCAACAGCTTCTACCCCCAAGCCATAACACTCCTGAACAGCTAATCATGGCTATCCGGACAATTTGCACTGCCCCCCCACCCACACACCGTCCCCCTTTTTTTACTCTGCTGCTACTCTGTTTATTATTTATGCATAGTCACTTTAACTCTACCCACATTACCTTGACTAGCCGTTGCCCCTGCACATTGACTCTGCACCGGTACCCCCATGTATATAGCCTCCCTACTGTTATTTTATTTTACTGCTGCTCTTTAGTTATTTGCTTAATTTTTTTTGCTTAACACTTTTTTTATTTGTTTTAATTTGCATTGTTGGTTAAGGGCTTGTAAGTAAGCATTTCACTATAATGTCTACACCTGTTGTATTCGGTGCATGTGGCAAATAAAATTTGATTTGATTTGATCTGAACTGTTGCCATTGTTTCCGTCAGCTCCATTCATTGGGAGTTCAATTTGGCTTCCAATGCCGATATACTTCCTGGATAATCTTCAGATTAATGACATCACTGTCTAATCCTTCATCTCTTTCTAACTCTGTAACCAGAAAGTTTGGGGACGACCCAAAGGCAAAAATACAATCTGTTTTTAATTTGCATCATTCATTGATTTATTATGTAACTTATTCAGGCAAAATGTTATTGATCCATGTTCAAATTGTATTGTAAAAAAAGCATTAAGAAATTAAAAGTCTTAATAGATTTCCCATCCACTGTCTCGTTGTCTTGTGTCTGACCAGGATCTTCCAGTAAATGTCCTTACTGGAGGTGATTTTGACAGCAAATTAAAATCATTGTTAAGGAAAAGGGATCATACATTGCAACCAATGAAAGCTACATTGCTCAGGAGAAGGGAACATTAACTTAATAATTTGCTCATTCTCCATTAGTCGCAATATGACTGGTAATCAGTGGTGAAAAAAGTACCCAAATCTCATACTTGAGTCAAAGTAAAGATACCTTAACAGAAAATGTCACCCAGTAAAATACTACTTGAGTCAAAGTATTTGTTTTTAAATATACTTAAGTATCAAAAGTAAAGGTATTAGTAATTTAAAATTCCTTATATTAAGCAAACCAGATGGCAAAAATGTATTTATTTATGGATAGCCAGGGTCACACTCCAACATAATTTACAAACAAGGCATTTGTGTTTAGTGTTGAGTCCGCCAGACAGGGGCGGCCTGTTCAATAGGGCGATATGGGCGACGCACTGCCAAACGGGAAAAGGAAGGGATTTTTTTTCTAATCAATTATATCACGGCAACAGTAGTTATCAGTGTTGTAATCTATACGTCTGATCTGCCACAGTGCCACACTGCCACTAAATGTCGAATCAGGCTAAAGTCGTGCTTCAAATGGCTCCCCCCCCTTTTGGGGCGATTTCAGTCAGGTTGAAAATCGCCCAGAAGTCTGTCATAGACTCCCATGTAAAATCTATTTTTTTCAAATTTCCGAGCTTTCAATACAATCTCTATGGGTGTCTGAGGGCTTGCACTTACGCGCTTTCGTCATACGTTACGTAACCATGAACGTAACTTTGAAAAGAGCGGATTGTGTCTTTGAAAGAAGTTCCTTTTTGTCGGCGAACAAATGAAGAGAAATTGGCAACGAAACAATTAGGACCTCCCAGACCAAATTTAATAATTCAACAGGTTTCTACTAAAGGCGGAAAGTCCTACACCCGAGGATTTTCCAAAAATTGGTACGAACGAAAAAATTACATTGCCACTCAACTGGATGAGGGATACAGGCTAGCTGTCCGCCGCCACAACGATGAGGTTAGTGTTGATAATCACAAGTTTACTGGAGAACTGAGACCAAGTAGAGACTTTGGACAGGGTGGATATGGTATAATAAAGGCAGTTTATTCAGAGGTAAAGATATCTGGAATCGCGTGCACGGACCCGTTCGTCAAACTCTTAGGGAGCTATACATTAAGCCCCATTACTTACCATATCAGATAAGAGAAATTGCTGCAGCTACATATATTTTACATCCTGGCCCTACATAGTTCACTATTTGCATCACTTACCAAAATATTACATGTGGTCATATATGCTTGGAAAGTGGAGATGCCATAGAACGTCAAAAAAGTAAACATTGCTGGAGACACATTGCCGTTTTGTAGAAGACATCGCGTTTGCTAGCGAAGAGATTTGTTGTGGCAAATGAACTTGGGCTGGGAATTGCCAGGGACCTCACGATAAGATATATGCATTGCGACTGCGAGTCTCATGATTCTATACGTATTGCGATTCGATACTGTGATTTTATTGCGCACCATATGTCTGTTGCAGAGGGATCAGAAAGCCATGAGAACGAGTTTTGATCAGTCATGGAAATAAAAGTGCTGAAAACAAATTGGCTCCCAATGTGAAAAGATTGAGAACAAGCTATGAAGGAACAATAATGGTGTTTTGGTGCAGGTACAGCCAACTAGCGCTAAAATATTGCGATATTGTCAATACAGTATATCGTAAAGTATCACTATGTAACTCGATTTCTTTCACCCCAATCCCTCAAATTAACGGTAAATAACTGAATTGTTTGCCCCACATTTAGCTAAGATGATTAGCTAGCCAGCTAAAATGTTTTATTTAGTTAGCAGTCGCATCTACAATAGTTTACTGTCAATAACATGTCTCCAAAAATGACGTGGTGTCTCCAATTGTGTTGACATTTTACAATTGCGATGCGCATCCATGAGTATCCACTTTCTGTAGCTCAGCTGGTAGAGCACTGCGCTTGTAACGCCAAGGTAGTGGGTTCGATCCCCGGGACCACCCATACACAAAAATGTATGCACGCATGACTGTAAGTCGCTTTGGATAAAAGCGTCTGCTAAATGGCATATTATTATTATTATTATTATTATTATTATTATTATTATTATTATTATCTGAAGAGAGCCTCGAAACATTGTGTGCAGACATTTTATGCAATAAATGAAGTAGGTTGAATCTAGTAGTTCTGATCTTCTGATTGGTCCTGATGAGTTGGGCGAGGTCCCCTCCAGGCTACTGTCACTGTTGCATTGGCTCTGAGTCGGGTTCTCTGTCTTCAAATGTTCAGCCTAAGAGAGGGGATTTTTGTGTGTGTGTGTGTGTGTTTAACAGTGATGATGTGTGTGTGTGTGTGTGTGTGTGTGTGTTTAACAGTGATGATGTGTGTGTGTGTGTGTTTGTGTGTGTGTGTGTGTGTGTCCTCAGAGCAAGAACTCGTGAGTTGGAAGAACTGAGAGGCCTATGGCGTGGGTGTTGTCCTTGGCCACCTGCTGACAAGGCTGACAAGATAGGACCCTTTTGTCCATTGTTATTGGATAGGAACAGAACTTATAACCAGCTCCTGACCTAAATAGATCTTAGCACAACATTTTACTCAACATATCATATTCCATATTCACTATAACAAATATATTTACTACGACATTAGCAAGAACCGCCACATCCTCAGCCGGCTAATCCAGTGTGTGAAGTTTTGCGGAGTGTTTGAGTTAGCTTTGCGAGGCAAAGATGAAACTGAGGGCTCCACCAACCCTGGTAAGCCAACACTTTTGAGATCAGTCAATAAATGCTTCTGGTATTGACTTATATGCTGCCCCTGTCTTCATGTTGTTGCTGGACATATCTTTTTTAAAATGTGTGTAGGTCACCTAAATCATCAGAAAAATTGCCCCCCCTGAGAATTTTTTCAGGAGCCGCCACTGCCGCCAGATCAGAGGCGTTAGGGATGACCAGGGATGTTCTCTTGATAAGTGTGTGAATTGAACCATTTTCTGGCTAAGCATTCAAAATGTAACGAGTACTTTTGGGTGTCAGGGGAAAATGTTGGAGAAAAAAGTACATCATTTTCTTTAGGAATGTAGTGAAGTAAAAGTTGTCCAAAATATAAATTGAAAGTACAGATACCCCATTAACTACTTAAGTAGTACTTTAAAGTATTTTTACCTAAGTACTTTACACCCCTGCTGGTAATACAAAAAGTTATGAACATTTCTGGACATTTCAATGTAGCTTCCACACACGTACATTACTCCTACTAAAGCTCACCCAGGTAAGTGGATCATCTAAGTTTAGAGTTGATCATGAGGTTGAAGCCAAACAGAGGATTTATTTTGGTGAGTTCAGGAGTAGGACTACTTACTAAGTCACAAAATCTGACCCCAAATTCAATATATCGCATCATTAACTATTTATAGTAATGGATTAATCAAATATTCATTGATACTAATAAATGTTGTTTAAATAACCATTAAACATTTATGACTTCCACGTCTTGATTGAGAGTTTCCAGAATATTATCAGTCATCTTGTACTCTTATAAACGTACTCATATAAACGTATGTGTAAGGTAATGAACTCAACAAGGCGGCTTGTAGCCTATTGCTAAGACGTGAATGACTGAAAGTAGCCTATATCATCTAATGCAGGGTTTTTCAAAACTTTTCTTGCCCAGGGACCCCCACCCAGGCAAACTGGCAACCAAGGGATCCCCATCATATATTAGCAAAAAAAAAAAGTTATGTATTGTCTTATCATCAGGTGAATGATAATGGCAAGTAGAAGTAATCAGCATTTTAAAATGAATAGATTTGGTAGATAGTTTAGTTATTTTGACCTCCCCACAGTTCATTGGAAGAGAAAGTGTAAACTCTAACAGCCTATTAGCTAGAAAGGCACAGTATCTTAGCAGCGGAGAGAAAATGTTGCTGTTTTTAAGTTAATTTCTAGCAATTCTATACAGTTTGGCATGGAGCTGAGAGACACATTTTCAGTTTTAAAGCTAATTACCTGCAATTCTATGCATTTTGCCATGGCTAATGCTGTGTTCCTCTGCTCAAACATTATAACAAAAGTCAATTAAGAGGCATGTACCATGAATGCTGTTTTTTTCTTCTGATTCTTCCTGACTGTGTAGCTTTTATATTATTGTTTGTTCTCAAAGATGGTATTTATATATATATATATGAAAAATATTTTTTCTGCATGCTTTCTATCTGGTTTTGGTCGTTTAAGTTGACACTGAAACTGTTTTTCCATCCTCAAAATTACTGCTTAGATGATTGTCGTTAAAAACCTTGTGACATTTTAGGTAAATATTACCATACCAATAAAGTGTGTTTGATTGATTGATTAGTCGTCGGCCAAATTTGTGGCACCCAGCTCATGCCTGGGAGGCGGCCCGTTTCCAAAATGAATGCAATCAACGCTTACCCGGTTCACCTGGGGCATTAATCCGCCCACGGCTGAAAGTAATTGGGGACCCCTGGCATAGGATATAATGCACATTTATACCAGAGTACGCTCCTTTTAGAGAAAAAGCCAGCTCAAGGTGAGATGATCAAACAACTTGAAATAATCGAAGTTTACACCTGTAATGGGTCCAGTAAAGAAACAACAAAGGACAAAGTTAATAGTGTAAATTATGTTGAAATATGAAAACTGGCGATTGCAGTATTGAAATGGCAATACCGTCTTGCGATTCACCCACATATGTGAACGTGGGAAGACAGGCGCATGAAAACTGGGTTAGGCCGGAGGGGGAGGGGTCCCCCGTTATAATTTAAGTATTGCACACATCATTGCATTTGCGTAGTGGCATAGAGAGGTAGAGTAGATGTGCTTACAGAAGTTGCACACTTTTTTTTTGTAGCCTAGGGTCTTGGCAAATGTTGGCGTTTTATCAACTTAATACCGCACAAATGATCGAAATGACAGGATACTTTGGCAATGACAAACTGAATCTGAGATCAATAAAACTGTATTGTCTTGACTCCATCAATAGCAGGCCTAGGTGTGTGGAGACGCACATTGTAGGCTACAATATGAGGAAATGTGTCCTAAAAATGCTTTCGTTTCAGTGGCTCACCCATTGACGGGCAGTTCACTCGCCGGTGATGGCCGATATGTTAGTGCCTAAAAGCCTATTGGTCTTGTTTTACTTTGTAAAACAATATTTGGAAGTTGTCGATCAAATATTTTTGTGGCCTGCAGCAGACCGTAGTGTTCTCTTTTTTCAGCAAGAGCCATTGGCTTTCAACCGGTGTTTTCCCGCGATGTATTTGACATATTGGGAAAGTCCTGTTGTCTGCATGCTGTTAACTGACAGATTTGCAGCGCGTTCCTGACTGTATGCTATGCCTTGTTATTGGGCTACACACAATCCACAGCTAGCCTATAAAAAAAATAGATGCTATTGATCCTCTGGCTAAATTCTAGGCTCATGGTGTAGTAGGCTATTCGGAATGATTTAATGTATTTCTGAACAGACAGCAGTAACTCTAACTTTGACACATTTACTTCAATTTATCAGGGGTGCTGCAGCTCCTCCAGATCCCTTCGCGCCGCTATGATTCTATAAGGAAATGCATGATTAAGTGCAATGCCGGAAAGGAGTTGCTGACTCATAAGAGGCAACTAGAACGAACTTTGATCGCTTTTATTACACTTTTTGGTAGTGCTAAGGAATTAGTTATTTTTGAAGTAGTTATTTGGGTTGAATACAGTATTACAAATTTTTTTACATTTACATTTTTTGTCATTTAGCAGACACTCTTATCCAGAGCAATTTACAGTTAGTGATTACATTTTTTTTTTTTTGTTATACTGGCCCCCCGTGGGAAACGAACCCACAACCATGGCGTTGCAAACGCCATGCTCTATCAACTGAGCTACATCCCTGCCGGCCATTCCCTCCCCTACCCTGGACGACGCTGGGCCAATTGTGCGCCGCCCATGAGTCTCCCGGTCGCGGCCGGCTGCGACAGAGCCTGGATTCGAACCAGGATCTCTAGTGACACTGTTAGCACAGTTAGCACTGCGATGCAGTGCCTTAGACCACTGCGCCACTCAGGAGGACAAATAAAACGATTAACAGTCCCATGATGGTAGTGACTGCCCATTACAGATTATCAAGTAACTAACCCTAATTTATTCACATTCCTTCACTTTTTCAGTTGTATATTACATTTGGTTTATTTTATTCCAAGTCAACTCATCTCTATAGAGCTGCTGCATATGCTGTCAGACAAAATCAATATTTTGTATTTCTTTAAAGTAATTAAGGCATACTTTTGACTGCTGAATAGCAACTAACTGCTCTCTATATCCGCCCACAATCGCGCATTCTTGTGCCTCTTCTGTATCAGGAATAAAAGAAACACATACCGTAGATGTGCAATGGATTATGGTCATTGTAGCTATTTACTATGTTTTATGCGCTAAGCTATGTAGAACATTGGCCTGTTGGAAACTACAACTCCCTACTACATTTCACAGTTCAGGCTGGTTCTGATTTATCTCCAGAGAAACTGTGCAATGTCCACATTGAGCTCACAGAAAAAAACTGAAAATGGAATTCAAATAATGGAACTGACACGGGTCTATTAGTTTGAAAACTGAAAAATAACAGACATTTCGGTTAATTGCTCAGCACTCATTTTTACATTGCAAAAAGTGAATAATTGTTCATGCCACGAGGTACTGGATCCGGCCAAATAGGTTCCTGAATGAAACAGTCCAAAACTGAACAATGCCATCGGGCTCAAATTAAGCACTGGTTATATTCTCTCACTATCAGAGAATTAACTAAATGTTTATGGACACAATCAGTATTAAGTTACATAATCATGGGTAAACTTACACCCAGTGAAAAATAAAACCCAATGATAACTAAAATGGGCTTCATGCCGTGGTGATTGCGTAAAGGGAGGACAGCACATCACACACAACTTCTAGTTTGAGCTGGCGTGAGAGTTTAGTTGTGTGTTGCCAAGATGACTGCTAATCTGCTGTGCTTTGTGTTCCTGGTTGATGCTTTGCAAACAAGGATCTGTTCTTGGCAGGTATCAAATGTTAATCAAAGCTGTATTTGGCCAGGTGACCATCCGTAGCATCTTACCTGTTACTACCACACCTGAACCAGCTACTACCACACCTGTACACAGCATCATGCTCCTTTTAAGACTGACTGCGGTCACCTGTGAGTATACTGAATTGTAACAAATGTATTTGCATTCCAGTTTTTTCTGATGGAGATTATTTAGTGGACTATGAGATAAAACTGGTTTAATCACGAACAGAGTTAGAATTCTTTGTTGCTAGGCAAATAACTTAATTGGGTCATTTCACTGTGGGTGAAGTGGGAATCTGACCTAGGGTCAAATTGCTCGCTCTTACTTAAATCCATGGCTGTCCTACTTTATCAGAGACTGAAACCAGACTGTGGCCTTTTGCCTCTCTCCTCAAACAAAGTGGAAAGAGTGGCCAGGGTTGGACAGAGTTCAGGCTAAACCTTTGTCTCTCCTGGGCTATCTTGATTGATTACAGCATGATGGGGTGGGGTTTGTGTATGTTTAAAAGATTTAAGTATGGACCTGTCATGTTCAACAATCAGTCTTCAGGTCAAGCCCGGGAGAGCCGGGGTTGAACAGAGTTTAAACTAAACATGAGTGTTTTTGCAAGATAAGGGATTGATTGTATTACTATTGCTTCTGAACTGAATGAAAGTCTAATTTAGCTGCCATCATAGACAAAGGAAGTGGGCGGAGCGGGAAACTGAAGAGGGAGGGATTTTAAGCTAGTGTGTGTGAAGGACACTATATAGTTAGGGAAGAGAGAGAGGGCCTAATCTACAGATTAGCCTGGCTTTGTTGAAATTGTAATAAAGTAATTCTTGATTCCACAAAAACTCTGGAAGAACTTAGATTTTTAATAAAGTATAGTGATTATTTTCCACAACATAATTGGCAACCACGAAGGGACCTGTTAGAAATCTTTGAGTGCTTTGCCATCGGAGGAGGTTTTGACGAATCACACAGAATCAGTGACCACTGTTAAATAAAGGTAAGCGACGTACTTACTATTACCATGGAACTGTGTGACTGGATCAAGCTGAATCTGAGGGTGGGGTACGGAAGTGTTCTCTCCAGCATCAAGGACCACATTTAAGAAAAGGAATGTTGGAATGAGAAATAAGCATGCATGCAATGTTGATAAGTGTAAATAAGTTAAATCCTGTGGTACCGCTGTGGAGCGCTAGGGTTAGCACTCCAGAGGACTGAACGGGCAGGTGGATAGCCAAGAGAACTTTATTAAAAATCAAAGTATAGTGATTATTTTCCACAACATTTCCAGATGTTTCTAAATGTATCCGTTTATTTGAAAGTAATTGAAGTCCAATATAAACAGTATGACCCAGGTGTAGTATACAGCATCCTGTATTATCTGAGGACTAGGTGCTGTTCCATGTCTGTCTATACTCTGTATCATACTATATACTTACTGTACACTATACTTACTGTATATGCTGTACACTACTTCTCCTGTAAAGAATTGGAAAGGGAAGGGACTGACCAAGGTTAGTAAAGCTGAATTAGCTGTGATGTTTTTCAGTGCTGTCTGCAGCTTGCTGTACACTACCGGCTGCAGGTACGTGGTTGGTGTGTGTGTGCGCGCATCTACATCTATAAAGTGATGGTAACTATGTTTCTTCCTCAGCAACTAGTGGTCACCTGTGACAATGGAGACAACGTCCAGTTCCTGAGCTGTGGTATGAACACACACTACCCTGATGGTCTCTCCATAGTGCTGTCTGTCTCTTTACCTGTTCTTATTCTTTCCCTGCTAGATTCTGGAGTGATCTTCATTGAGAGAGCTCTGTACGGACGGACTGACGGAACCACCTGCAAAGAAGGACGAACTGCCAACCAGTTGACCAACAGTGTTCATAGACGGGCGCCATGGAGGTCCTCTCACAGAGGTACTCACACACCAAGTGTTTATTTGATAGACAGGCTGGGATTCAGTCAGGGGTGCATTATTGAAAAGCACATCGCAGTATCGTCAATGTCCCTTTTTAAAGCCAATTTTATTTTCTTAAAGCCAACACTGCAGATGTTTGCTTTAAATGTCAAGGCTGCATGCTTGTTGACAACGCCTTTGATTAAATTCCAGCCATAGCTCATCTTACCTCCTGATATCCCCCAGGTGCAATGGGAAACGGGTGTGTGAAGTGAACACTGAAGTCTTCCGTACTTCTGACCCCTGTGTCGGAATCTACAAATACCTGGAAACCACCTACACCTGCATCCTAGCAAGTCAGTCTGTCTTATTATTATAATAATACACCAGGCTAATGTGTGTCTGCTATGAGAAGGTATGCCTTTGTCTGCCCAGCAGTGGCCAGTGTGGTGTGTAATTCTTGTTTGTTTTGTCCTGGCAGCACGCAGCATCACGTGTGAAGGCTCTGATGTTCTACTAGAATGTGGTGAGGCTCTGATGCTCTACTAGAATGTGGTGAGGCTCTGATGCCCTATTAGAATGGGGTAAGCTTGTCAACACTCTGCTGTACAGTATATTCTCCTATTTCATATATATATACAGTGAGGGGAAAAAAGTATTTGATCCCCTGCTGATGTTGTACGTTTGCCCACTGACAAAGACATGATCAGTCTATAATTTTAAAGGTAGGTTTATTTGAACAGTGAGAGACAGAATAACAACAAAAATCCAGAAAAACGCATGTAAAAAATGTTATAAATTGATTTGCATTTTAATGAGGGAAATAAGTATTTGACCCCTCTGCAAAACATGACTTAGTACTTGGTGGCAAAACCCTTGTTGGCAATCACAGAGGTCAGACTTTTCTTGCAGTTGGCCACCAGGTTTGCACACATCTCAGGAGGGATTTTGTCCCACTCCTCTTTGCGGATCTTCTCCAAGTCATTAAGGTTTCGAGGCTGACGTTTGGCAACTCGAACCTTCAGCTCCCTCCACAGATTTTCTATGGGATTAAGGTCTGGAGACTGGCTAGGCCACTCCAGGACCTTAATGTGCTTCTTCTTGAGCCACTCCTTTGTTGCCTTGGCCGTGTGTTTTGGGTCATTGTCATGCTGGAATACCCATCCACGATCCATTTTCAATGCACTGGCTGAGGGAAGGAGGTTCTCACCCAAGATTTGACGGTACATGGCGCCGTCCATCGTCCCTTTTGATGCGGTGAAGTTGTCCTGTCCCCTTAGCAGAAAAACACCCCAAAACCTCCATGTTTGACGGTGGGGATGGTGTTCTTGGGGTCATAGGCAGCATTCCTCCTCCTCTAAACACGGCGAGTTGAGTTGATGCCAAAGAGATCGATTTTGGTCACACTTTCACCCAGTTCTCCTCTGAATCATTCAGATGTTCATTGGCAAACTTTAGATGGGCCTGTATATGTGCTTTCTTGAGCAGGGGGACCTTGCGGGCGCTGCAGGATTTCAGTCCTTCACGGCGTAGTGTGTTACCAATTGTTTTCTTGGTGACTATGGTCCCAGCTGCCTTGAGATCATTGACAAGATCCTCCCGTGTAGTTCTGGGCTGATTCCTCACCGTTCTCATGATCATTGCAACTCCACGAGGTGAGATCGTGCATGGAGCCCCAGGCCGAGGGAGATTGACAGTTATTTTGTGTTTCTTCCATTTGCGAATAATCGCACCAACTGTTGTCACCTTCTCACCAAGCTGCTTGGCGATGGTCTTGTAGCCCATTCCAGCCTTGTGTAGGTCTACAATCTTGTCCCTGACATCCTTGGAGAGCTCTTTGGTCTTGGCCATGGTGGAGAGTTTGGAATCTGATTGATTGCTTCTGTGGACAGGTGTCTTTTATACAGGTAACAAGCTGAGATTAGGAGCACTCCCTTTAAGAGTGTGCTCCTAATCTCTACTCGTTACCTGTATAAAAGACACCTGGGAGCCAGAAATCTTTCTGATTGAGAGGGGGTCAAATACTTATTTCCCTCATTAAAATGCAAATCAATTTATAAAATTTTTGACGTGTTTTTCAGGATTTTTTTGTTGTTATTCTGTCTCCCACTGTTGAAATAAACCTACCATTAAAATTATAGACTGATCATTTCTTTGTCAGTGGGCAAATGTACAAAATCAGCAGAGGATCAAATACTTTTTTCCCTCACTGTATATATGAGAGAGCAGTATTATATACTATGTATATTAGTCACTAGCACACACCAAAGACATCCAGCCTTACCTCTCCTCCTCATCTCCCTCAGATGACGGTACGATCCAGATCCACAGTGCCAACTATGGTCGCCGTGACCAGTTAGTGTGTTCCTTTAAGCACCCCGATAACCAACTAGCCAACACCAACTGCCTCAACCAATCCACCACCGCCAGTAAGCTGTCAGAGAGGTACTGAAACCTGCAGTGTGTACTATTAGAAATACATGACTGTAGTGTTAACCTGTACCTGTAGAAATGCATGACTAGTGTTAACCTGTACCTGTTGTTGACACAGGTGTGATGGGAAGAGCCAGTGTGACGTCCTGGCATCCAACTCTCTGTATGGAGATCCCTGTGTAGGAACCTACAAGTACCTGGATGTGGCTTACAACTGTGGCTAAACATGAGGCGCACATGCACATGCTAATGCACGCACACACATGCTAATGCACGCACACACGACTGGGAAGTAGAATGCTGGGGCTGACTGTTTTTGTCTTGCAGAAGATCTTCTGAGGAACATAAAGACCAGAGACTTCTGGGATATCTTCCTCTTCATCAGGTGGATCTCTTTCCTGTCCTTTCCTCTTCCTCAAAACTCAAAATGTTGTAAAATCTATGTAGTTTCCATGTCAAGTTCAAGATTTGTCAATCACATTGATTCTGTATTTTGTCATAGGCATAATTTACGATCAAATCTGTGTAGGAACATTATCTAAAAGCAAGGTGCAGTCAGGAGGATGCATGGAGAAATAAGACATTAACCCCCTAAATAAACTCTCTTTTTAATAGTGACATATTTTGTGTACTGAAGCGTTTCTTCAAAACAATGTTGATTTTTCTGAACTGAGGTGGTTGGTCTGAATTAAACTGAACAGCATAAAGATGACTGTCTTTTGTTCAATATTAGTATATCACACAAACCTTAAATATATTTGTATCATACATTACATCAAGAAGGATTCATATGTTTCAAAGGTATTGGATACATGGACACTCAAGGATACAAAAAGCACATTGTTCTTCATACAGCTAGGCTGCCGATCACAGCTGAAATGGCGCAGTACCTCGCCAGTTACTTTGATTTAGTCTTAGGCAGGCCTGCACACTGAAGCCAGGTACTGCAAGTCTGTATGTGGCCCAGACTGCCAAATATCAGCGCTACTAACTTATATCCAAGGCTGTCCACGTGTGATGAGGGGCTGGGAATTTAGAAGCTTGTCCGCAAAAGCCTGCTCCGTGTAACAGTCAAATAAGCAGCAGCACACTTCCAAAATAAGTACTTCCCTCTGGCCTCCCCCCCCCCCCCCCCCCCCAACAATATCTGGGGTGTTTGGTAGACGAAACCGTTTCGATGTCAAACTAACTTCTCTTACACAATGTTTGTGGACGTGTGCTGTTGGTGAGACTACCTGTCTTCCCTCGCTGGCTATCGGGTCAAGGAGGCGGTCATGTCTAGCAATGTACAGGTCCTTGTAGGAACCGCAACCATTTACATGTGCAACAGCCTTTGTTTGACCCAGTGTGTGTAAGAGACCGAACGAATCATGGTTTACAGGGTTCCAGAGTGCTCGTGTATTTTGTTGGTAGAGCCTACAGACTTAACGCTAAAGGTGAGAATGTCTTCACCAAGAGCATCATTCTGGTACATGGAATGGGTCCAGAGCAGCACGTTTCCACACTGAGACCCGAGTTACTGTAGCATCTGTCACCACCTCACTGTCCAACCCAGCAGCATGAACAGAAGAGGAAGAAAATGTTCAACACTCCCACACAACTAGGAGGACAGCGCAAACCGTTACTGTTCCATTTACAGCCCGTCATGCGACAGACCAATCCGCTTGAATAGAAAGGTTTCCCTTCACAAACTTTGGCTATACCAACAAAGCAAAAACACAGGGATGTTGGACGGTAAATTAATATTATATGTAAACAGCCAAAACACAACTTCATGCATCACCTTCAACTCACAAAAATGAAATAGACATAAACAAAACAATGTTATACAAAGAACATTAGATGCGGCCATAAATCAACATGTAATGCTAGCGGAACACCAGAGAACAATGAATGCACCCCATAGAAAAGGGTTCCCCAATAGGCTGCTCATGGGACAAATACAGCCCAAGGGTGATTTTATTTGGCCCCCTCCCAAGTTTTCTGAGTAAAATAATAATTTTCGTTGCTGGACATAAAATACTGTAAAATCACCAGGAAATCAGCTCAACGTGATTTTAATTGAGGAAATCTGTTCCAAAATATTCCCACAGATAAATAGAGAGGCATATGTGATCGTATCCCAAAGTACTCAAGGTTTGAAATTATTCTGTTTTTGTCAAATAATATATCTGTTTGTGACTCTTGCAGTCAATTCGCAGTGTACTAATTATTTATAACTGTGTACCGGCCCCAAGAACATCCGCTCAAGGAGGAAGTTCTATTAACCTGAGTCGCGGTGCACAGGTCTATGGCCTGTGACGAGACCGGGCAAAAGCAGTGAGGGAGGGGCGCCATTCTCAAACGGAACAGTAATCTGTGCCGCTTGGTCATGTTGTCAACATGGCAGCATGGTGCATCGTTTCAGAAACATACATCTCTTTTCCATAAAATATGTTCAAATTTTCAAACTAGTTTTCATTGGGAAGGCATACCAAGTGTTTTATCAAAAGCAATCACTTTTGCATGTGAAAACACAGAATCCTACTCAACCTATGTGAATTTTGTTTCAATCCAACTTCTAATGAGGGGATTTGATTATCTGGCCTGGGTTACCCTGGTGAGAGGAGTTTGCACCGGGTGAAAAGTGATCGCATTCGTTTTAGAACCGGGCTGCCTCTTGGGCGTGAGCCAAGTGCCCGTTCAAAGTCCACGGCGAAGTCGGCTCAAAACAAAAGTGATGTAGCCTAAATTAAGTAATGGGTAGGATTCTGTGTTATCACATGCAAAAGTGATCTGCCTTCCCAATGAAAACTAGGCTGAAAATTCAAACACAAATGACAGCTCCAATAAGCCCCCTATGGTGAGCACATTTGTTGATTGCTAGGCATACAAATAAGATCGTTTTGGTTCTATAAAGCTGTGTCCATCATAACATTCCATAATCAATTAATTGCATTTATTCTTGCACCATGTGATCAATGATCAGTTCTAAAAATAAAAATAAAAATTTTCTATGCTGCCTGCAGCATAATCTATTTTCCTGCGCGAATATATGACAGACAGTTGTTGGTCAGAACACGTCTCTTGAGCCGCTGAGCCTGAGGAGTGTGTATCAATCCTGCTGTAGGTCTCATTGCGGCCAGCAGGTCAAATGAATGACTAAAATGAACAAGTCACACAGAAAAACGAATCATGACTCGCGAGTCAGTAAAAATAACAAATCGTTCGCGAACTGCACATCACTACTGCAGATCCATCATTATTCTAGTTGTAACCATCAAAGCCAGGCTTGTATGGATACAACCACAACCTATGTCTATAGACTCATTCACAGGCTTGCAGATCACAGGCTAACGCCACCATCTGTTGTATCACACACACCACTTCTAAAGCATTAACATGTCAAAGCCTTTTGTTGATAAGTCCAGCTCAACAGTGGAGGCTCCTCAGAGGAGGAAGTGGAGGACAATCCTCCTCATGGAATTGTAAAAATTGTAAAACATAAAAAAAGTTATCATTTTTAGATAAAACTATACAAAATATAACCACGTCACCAAATAATTGATAAAAACCCACTATTTCGCAATGAAGGTCTACAGTAGTCTCAACGGCACTCTGTAGGGTAGCACCATGGTGTAGCCGGAGGACAGCTAGCTTCCATCCTCCTCTGGGTACATTGACACAGTAATTATGACAACTTCCGGAGGACGACCTCCAACCTATCAGAGCTCTTGCAGCATGAACTGACATGTTGTCCACCCAATCTAGTAATGAAAGCACAAGCTACAGCTAGCTAGTTGAGTAGTTGACTCAAAGAGAGAGAAATACAATAGTTGAACAGTTTTGGACAAATTCATTTCTTCCAAAATTAGAGAAGCAAGAGAGAGATAGAGATTTCATTTTTTTTTTCACTTTCAGTTTCACTTAGCTAGAAAATGCAGCTAGCTAGTTTACCCTACTCAAACACCCTGCTCAAACAGAGAGATGCTATGTTAGCTAGCTGGCTATGACTATCCAACACAACACTAGAACTTTTCCAAGTCATGGTAAACTTTTGGTTTTACTAATTTATTGCCACCGGGGCCTGCCCGTGTAAGTGCTAAACTGCTTACTGACTATTCACTGTAACGTTACTGCATGACTGTAGCGGGTTACTAACGCATTAGTTCTATTAGCTATGTTGACTATGACGTTACTTTAGCTAATATGGTGACAACAATGTAGGCTGTGTAGCGGTTGTGATATGGTTTGGCTTGGAAAGGTTTTTTCGCCTGGTCACATACAGCTGATGTGTTGTGCACTGAAGTCCACAAGAGAAGGGGAAAGGTGAGAGGAGGAGAGCGTATAGATGCGAGAAGGAATACAATGTGGCTGCTATGAAAGTGAACTGTGTTTACGCGTGATCAGGGGTGTATTCATTCTGCCAATTCTGTTGAAAAACATTTCTCAAACAGAAGCAAATGGAACAAAACGGGGATAAACATACCTGATTTTGTCCAATAGAAACTCTTGTTTGCAAGTGTTGGACTAATGATTACACCCTATATCAGCTAGATGCAGGCAAGAGTGTGCAAGGCGATATTGAATGTGTCGCTGTCTGTCCATTTGTCAATGTCTGTCACCTCACATTTTTCTCTCAACCTGTGTACACCTACGTTGTAAACTTTCATTCATAGGCTAGGTTGTAGCAACCTCATGATGGGTATAGGTTAAATTTGAGTATCTAGTAGTAGCCTAAACCTATCGCTGTTACATTGAACTGGGTGAATGGAATATGAACGACAGTCATCCAATATGCTGTAATAGAAATAAGGCTATGCTTATGAAAAAAAAATATTGTCCTCCCTCATTTTAAATGGCACTGACCGCCACTGCAACTCAACCATACCCTAGAAGCATCTAGAAAGAAGACCTATTGAGAAATAAATGAAATTAGACAACACCTAATCCACCCAGGGGTAAAAAGTGTGTATGTGTGTGCGTGCGTGCACGTGCAAGCGTGTGAGGAAGTGTGTGTATTCATATGGGTAAGACCAAAGCCGTGACCAGGGTGTAATGAAGGATATTGAAGGATCTTGGGTAATGGCCTCTCTCGTCTTTGCTCTCCCTCTGGGCACCCTGCGATAACCGTTTCCTGTCACGGGAATTAAAAGGAGAAAGGTGCTTCATATGTAAAGCAGCCAGCGCTGCCGAGATGGGAGATGGACCGCGTGGATTCCCTCCCTCTCTCCATTTCTCTCTTCTCTCTTCGTTCTCTCTCTCCTTCTCTTGGGGGACTGGTGAGATGTGGGCTCAGGCTTTGATCATTGGCAGAAGGCCGCTGCGGTTCGATTTCTGTTGCGCTCCAGGGAAAGGTTTGATTTCTGTGGCGCTCCAGCGAGAGGTTTGCTGTGCAATTATAACCCCTGAGAGGAGAAGCAAGAGGATAGCTAATTGCTCAAAGCCACAGTTGTACTAGCCTGTATCTTATAGCCAGCCAACATCAATATTCTTTACTCTATAGGGTACAGAATGGCGGATCAGTAGCCGTGTAGTCTGTATCATATGGCCTTATGGGATAGAAACGGTCCACATAAATACTCTTTAACACACAGAATGGCGGCTCACTACTACAGTAGCATGTGTCTTATGGTCTAATGGACCAGATCCTCTCTAGTTGCTATGTCATGGCCTTTAGTCCATATGGAACCATTCAAGACTAATATGGATTACTCTTCAGGGCTCTGAATGACGTTCCTGACCCTTAGTTTGTACATGGTACAGCCTTAGCCATATTGAAAACCCATACTGTATCATTGTAAGCGGCGGGCATTAAACAGCTGTTCTGAGGGGAGAGTTGCCTTTGGAATGGCCGTCTGTCTGACCCCTGACCTTCTGCTTGGCCTGACCAGCTGTGGCAGAGGAGGAAAATGCTGAGCTGACTGAAAGAACAGAGACAGAGGGAGCTCACCCTGCCCTGGCTCCGGCGTCGACTGGAATATCACACTCTGCAGCGCTGTCCCCACTAACTAGACTACATGTCTTTTAGCACTGCATATAAATAATGATTTATTCAATATCCTGAAGGCCTCTTCCACATGTTGGATCCTGGAGTGTTTTTCTCCTGATCTTTGGAGAGGAAAGACCACACCTTTAAACTTTCTTCTGTTCTGATCTTGGGGAGGAAAGACCACACCTCTGAAACTGTAAGGGCAGAAACTGTACTGAATTTTAAGAAACGATCTAGTGTACCAATTTCACATAGATAGGCCAGCATAAAAATAAGGCTCTAGCCTGCCCCTAAAACAGCTGACGTCTGTGTCTGGGTTTGTGACCAGAGGGCTCCAGGTCTCCAGCTCAGCCCTTGAGCATCTCACTAGCCTCAGGTTATCTATAATTAAACATGAGTTATGTGTGAGATACAGGTAGGCTACTCTATGGGATGCTGTTTGTGTAAATGTGGCTAAGAGGCAAAGGCTAATTAGGCTAATTAGCGATGTTCCCTCTAAACTGCGCGTGTGTTCCTCCAGGACTGCCGCACAGAACAAATGCCATGCGGCGCAGAGATGCAAGAGATTGAACTTCACTGAGTTCGCCCCATTAGTTTGCACTAAATAGAGCAACGTTTTCTCTGTTATTGAATCAAAATTATATCAGCCCCTTTTCAATGCAACAAACCAAAACAAATCTAATTTTGCAAGATTGAGTCTGTGATTTTGTTGTAGGCAGAGCCAGAGCGCAACGGAGTATAATTATATTGGTGGGGGTAGCCCACGAGCAGTCTTTCAATCACCCGCGAGTGAATGCGCTATTCAGATCAGTGCACAGAGCAGCGCGTCTGCACATTTTTATATATTATTTGCTAGTTAGCGAGTTATTAGCACAGTTAAATATACGTATAGGTCAGCAATGGGGAGTTACTGCTTCCTGCAAGAACACAAAACGTGTAGGCTACATTTCAAGATGTCTTTGAAAAGCCAGTCAGGTAAAAAGCTTATGTCTTAATTAAAGGGGCAGTGTTGTATTTTGAGACAGGCTTGAATATGCAAACATGCCAACGTTGTCTAATTCTCTGTATGGTAATAATATTTACATTTTATTTTGTAAAGTAGTTTCTTCCATCATGCAACACAATACAATGCAATTTACAATCATTAATTAATGTCAAGCCCTTCATAATGTAAAAACGTTTTAAAAAGTCTCATGCAATGTAGCCCTGCATTGAACACCACATATAGGCTATTGTAGGCTATATCATAGAAATCAAAAGCTATTTCCATGTGAAAATGTTATGGGATTTACTCCATTGGTGTTGTTGGTACACTCTAAAAAGAAAAGTTTCCTGGAGTATCCTTTAGGGGTTCTTCAAATTGAAACTGTGAGGGAACCCCAATAAGTTATTCGAAGAACCCCTTTTAATGGATCCTCAAAGAACCTTTTGAAGAACCTTTTGGGGTTCGTTTTTGAACTACCCCCCCTCCCCTATTATTATTAATAATAATAATACGCATAACAATAACAACAATAACACAATAGTTTAGTCCTCAGTGTTTATTATGATTTTAGTGGCAAAGCAGAATAAAAAAATCAAAATATTAAGTAAACTCTCAGCAGAGCCCCAAGTCCAATGGGTATATCCTCTGGTGTGTTGATGTTAATGTGTTGATGTTCTCCATATCCATAGCCAGAATGATTTTGCAGTGCATGGTGATCGAACAGGTTTCCTGTTATATTTTTCAGAGGTGTAGGGAGGGTGAAGTCTGTGAATCCCCAAAATAGTAATTATACAGAAAATTAACAAAACATGCACACAACAGTATTCAAACCTTGGTTTTTGTGGTGAATGTAAATGAAAGAAACTGTTTTGATAATGGTTTTCATACACGTAGCTTGTCCATAATGTAGAGGCCTATGGGATATTCATTGAAGAGGTAAGGGAGGAGGAAGGTAAATGGGATCTGCATAACATACCAATAAGAATTGCTTTGTATGTCTCCTCGTCTGTATATCCGCAGACACAAAAGTGAGCAGTTCAAGCCATCTGCACACAATACAGCTAGCCTTCAACATATTCTTATAGCCTACATATTGTTACCTCTTTGTTGATTGATATCCATTGAATTGTGTCCATTTTCTGTTTTAGAAAGATTGGCACAAATATGAAAAGATAGATGGTATCATCATAAAACAATATACATTTAGATCATACAAGGGACAAACCTTACCTTAAATTGAAGAGATCTTTACATTTTTCAGTTAAGTACCTGAACCTGCTGTCCTTTCAAATTGAAATGTTTCAGTTGGGCAGTTAGGTTCCTGCAAGAGCCCCCACCAACTAAGGAGGTTCCTCGATGAACCCCACCTCCTATGGGGTTCTTGGAAGAACCTTTTGGGGGCCATTTTCAGTGCCAAGAACCCTAAGGTTCTTCGAAGAACTTTGAGGATCTTAGAAGAACCCTTGTTGAACCCCTAATTTTTAGGGTGCAGGTACATCAGTATAACCATGTATGGGATCAGTATGTATCCAGTGCAGTAACTCTAGAGCTGGAGGAAAGGGATTTGGTGTACACACACCTCTACTCTATTTACAGATTACATGATGACTAAAAAAACCACAATATCTTCAGTGGATTCCTGGTCTTCCCTATGTAATGATGCAAAATGATATCTAGGCATGGGGTACTCTGAGCTCCAATTTTCTGTATACAAAAATACAGAACAAAAACTGCAAAAATTATTTTTGTGTAATTTACTGTCGTTAAGGAAAATATCTGCACATTCTTCTAATTCTACACATCTGATGAATGGTGTTAAGTAAGGGAGGGGAGGGTATTTTGAGTTTGCACTTTTGAAGAGAGAGAGAGAGAGAGAGAGAGAGAGAGAGAGAGAGAGAGAGAGAGAGAGAGAGAGAGAGAGAGAGAGAGAGAGAGAGAGAGAGAGAGAGAGAGAGAGAGAGAGAGAGAGAGAGAGAGAGAGAGAGAGAGAGAGAGAGAGAGAGAGAGAGAGAGAGAGAGAGAGAGAGAGAGAGAGAGAGAGAGAGAGAGAGAGAGAGAGAGTGGGGTGAGAGGAAGGGATGAGAGAGATGAGGGAGGTAGATTTGTAATGCAAGAGCTCAGCTGTGTCCTTCAGATGTAGCGCTGTCCCTCTGTGGGGAGCAGCTGCACCATGACACACACACAGGCCTGGGCTATATTCAGGATCACAATGCTCTGCAATGTTTCTATTTTCTGTTTACCATAATACATAGGAAGCTGATTCCATATGTTTGATGTGTTTGATACTGTTCCATTAATTCCATTACAGCCATTACAAGGTGCCCTCCTCCCACCATCCTCCTCTGCCATAAAGCTTAGTAACATTTTGTTCTGTAGCACTATGGTTTAACTTACACAACCTTACGAAAACCCCCACTGACAGATGCTCACTCAGTAATAACATACAATAGGCCTATATACAACACAAACACCATAATACACAGTGATGTTGTGACTTTTGGCTAATTAATATTCAAGATAATTTACTGATTAATTACTAGAATAATTAATTGATCTGATTTATTTGATTAATTTGGTTATCCTATCCAAATTAATATGAGGGGCACCATTAAGGGTTGGATTTAGAGAAACCCTTGAATTAACTCTATCAGTAGTTATCATTAAACGTTATACCATTCAATGCTATATCAACAATATAATCCAGTCAATTATACTATATTCTCATTCTGAATAGCCGATAAGCTCTGAAAGACTTGCTGATAATCCCCCGTAACACGTGAGTCAGAAAAGATGGTCGGCTGATCGGCTGAGAGTGTCTGTCTTTTGTTTCTTCGACCTCCTCAGGCGACACTCAGAGTCGTAAAATGGGGAAGGGAGAGGAGTTCATTTTTTCCTTGTGATAGGGTGTAAGCTACTCCGTGAAAGGAAGGGCTGACCCCCCTCTCCCCCCATTTAATGCGGGCACAGGGAATATTCTCCAACACCCACAACTGAGGGGCCTTTGTCAATAAAAAACTGTAAATGTTGTTCTGTAGGATGTGTGATTTCTCTCGTGGGCTCTCGTTACAACAGTGACTAGAAGTGAGTAAAACATGAATGTAAGTGTGAGTGGAGCTGCCAAGACTGTAACCACCTGTTGTGGACCAACAGATAAGTAGACAGATGGAGAGAACCTAGGGGAATAGAATCACCTGTAGCTAGCCGCATTGATACATTCGGACATCCCGAAGCTCCGCCATGCACCCACCATGCGCCCGCCATCCAGCTGTCCCCGGCCACATTTGCCTTCGGGGGAAATTAAGAATGTCTCCTCACCCTCCCTCCTTGTTTATCCTGGCTGTTAAATGGATAGTAAGCAGCCTATGGCTCTGTTTCACTCAGGGACATGACAAAACAAAGAGGAGGTATAGCACAGACAGTGGAATGGGGAGTTCTGGCACTGACAACCTTCTTATTTTTGTGATTGGCTAGTTCTTAGAGCTACGGAAAACTGAAACTTCACATTTTCCACAAGTTCTATATCCAAATTGCCAGACATTTGTTATGGCATAATTTTAAATGGTTTGTTATGACACCTTCTTTTAAGTAGGCCTGACTTATGTTTTATAACCTTTTTTCAATGTATTATTTCCTGTTAAACTAGTCCACTGGGATTAACATAATCTAACAGCTTCTCATTAGGAGTAAATGTATGTAACCTAGGTTGAATTGGGATGCAGGTTGTTGGAGCGGCCTTCTAATACGCTTGAGATTCTAATGCCGATTTTAATTGGCAGTTTTATCATATTCAATTGCTTGAAGATCTCTCTTTCCCCTAATGCGATTCTGATCAATTTAACCCCTTACTGTCCCTATAGGTACCAACCTCAGCTGATTGAGATTCATAGCACACACTCTATACCATCTGTGACTGCAGTGTCCTCTCCTGCCTGGGTGGATTAGTGTGTGTGTGTGTGTGTGTGTGTGTGTGTGTGGGTGGGTGCGTGTGTGCGTGCGTGCGTGCGTGTGTGCGTGCGTGTATGTGTATGTGTGTGCGTGTGTGTGCGTGCGTGCATATGGTTTATACAGGCATACATATCCATTTCACTTAGCCTGCTGATTGTGTGTGAACAAACCCAAGGGAAGGTCTTCAGAGAAACAGTCTTCCCTCTGACGGAATCACACAACAGAACAGTTTATTTATTCAGTGTTGATGGGAATTCATTCAATAAAGATTGAATGACAGAGCAGAAAATACCCTAATATACTGCAACAAGGACACGGGTTGGTTTATAATAACAAAGAGGCATTTTCTATTTAACCTCCATTGTCCTCCAAGAGTGGCTGAATACACAGTATCTCACACAGTATCATGGCTCAATTAAGTAATTTATATTTCATTACTAATTAGCAATGATCCCTTTTGGGGCACTGAGCTAAGTTTAGGTCTTGTGAGCGGAAACCTGAACATTGTGAGAATTTAGTTTACAGTGAACACAGGCTGTACCCTTACAGGCTATTGTGGCTATTTGAGCATAATGTAGGCCTACACTCTAAAAATGAAGGGTTCAACAAGGGATCTTCTAAAATCCTCAAAGTTCTTCGAAGAACCTTAGGGTTCTTGGCACTGAAAATGGCCCCCAAAAGGTTCTTCCAAGAATCCCATAGGAGGTGGGGTTCATCGAGGAACCTCCTTAGTTGGTGGGGGATCTTGCTGGAACATAAACTGCCCAACTGAAACATTTCAATTTTAAAGGACAGCAGGTGCAGGCACTTAACTGAAACATCTAAAGATCTCTTCAATTTAAAGTAGGGTTTGTCCCTTGTATGATCTAAATTGATATTGTTTTATGATGATAATATCTATCTTTTCATATTTGTGCCAATCTTTCTAAAACAGAAAATGGACACAATTCAATGGATATCAATCAACAAAGAGGTAACAATATGTATGCTATAAGAATATGTTGAAGGCTAGCTGTATTGGGTGCAGATGGCTGAACTGCTCACTTTTGTGTCTGTGTCTACAGGTATACAGACGAGGAGGCATACAAAGCAATTCTTATTGGTATGTTATGCAGATCACATTTACCATCCTCCTCCCTTACCTCTTCAATGAATATCCCATAGGCCTCTACATTATGGATAAGGTATGTGTATGAAAACCATTATCAAAACAGTTTTTTTCATTCACATTCACCACAAAAACCAAGGTTTGAACACTGTCGTGTGCATGTTTTGTTAATTATCTGTATAATTACTATTTTTGGGAATCACAGACTTCACCCTCCCTACACCTCTGATGAATATAACAGGAAACCTGTTTGATCACCATGCACTGCAAAATCATTCTGACTATTGATAAGGAGAACATCAACACATCATTTATCATGGCTCAGGAGAAGACCCAGATGCAGACGGTTTCGAAGTAACAAAAGTTTATTACAAAAACAGGGGGGTAGGCAAACGACAGGTAAAGGGCAGGCTGAGGTCAGTAATCCAGAACAGAGTCCAGAAGGTACAGAACGGCAGGCAGGGTCAGGGTAAGCAGAGGTCAGTAATCCAGAACAGAGTTCAGAAGGTACAGAACGGCAGGCAGGCTCAGGGTAGGCAGAGGTCAGTAATCCAGAACAGAGTCCAGAAGGTACAGAACGGCAGGCAGGCTCAGGGTAGGCAGAGGTCAGTAATCCAGAACAGAGTCCAGAAGGTACAGAACGGCAGGCAGGGTCAGGGCAGGCAGAGGTCAGTAATCCAAGGCGGTGTCACAAGGTACAGAACGGCAGGCAGGGTCAGGGCAAGCAGAATGGACAAAACCAGGAAACCAGTAACTACAGAAAAACAGGCGTACAGGAAAACCGCTGTTAGGCTTGGCGAGACAAGACGAACTGGCAACAGACAAACAGAGAACACAGGTTTAAATACCCTGGGGATAATGGGGAAGATGGGCAAAACCTGGAGGGGGTGGAGACAAGCACAAAGACAGGTGAAACAGATCAGGGTGTGACAACATTAACATCAACACGCCAGAGGATATACCCATTGGACTTGGGGCTCTGCTGGGAGTTCACCTCATATTTAGATTTTTTAATTCTGCTTTGCCACTAAAATCATAATAAACACTGAGAACTAAAATATTGTGTTATTGTTATGCATATTATTATTATTATTATTATTATTATTATTAAGAATAATAATATTAATAGGGGAGGGGGGGTAGATCAAAAATGAACCCCAAAAGGTTCTTCAAAAGGTTCTTTGAGGATCCATTAAAAGGGGTTCTTTGAAAATATAGGGGTTCCCCCACAGTTTCAATTTGAAGAACCCCTAAAGGATACTCCAGGAACCTTTACTTTTTAGAGTGTACTACCTAAAGCAGCAGAGAATGCACCTTTGGTCTCTCTTTGAACACAGGAACGTGTTAATGATTTTCACCATCATACACAAAAATATTTATTACATAAAAAATGACAACATTGTTAATAAAATGATGAAGAAAATAGTAACACCACTTGTTCTGCAAGACTGTGTTCGTCTTACCTGAATGTACTGTTTTCAGTTCCTCCACCTCTCTCTCACTGGCTGTCACTCTGCCCTCCAAAACTGCAACAAAATAAAATATATACTTTCTGACCCATATTGAATGAAACACAAAAACTTGTTGTAAATTGTTCAAATAAACAGCCTTCAAATCCCTTTATAAGTATATCAATATCCATGTCTTATCTGTATTCTCTCTCTTCAGCTCCTCCACTGACTGTCACTCTGGTCCCCATTCCTAGGATATCATGTAACAATACAAATAAACTGTTGAGGACCTCAACAAACCATGTCTTTGTTGATCAAAGTAATCAAATGACATGTAGCTGTCTTACTTTACCTCTGTTCTCTGTCTTCAGCTCCTACACCTGGCTCTCACTGGCTGTCAATCTGGCCTCTAGTGCTAAAATGTCAAATAAAGAAAATGCAAATTAAGTGTTGATGAATTTAAACACACAGCTTCTTTCTACATCAAGTAATAAGGCTAGATGTGACTTTTGGGCGTTACATGTCTTCTCTCTCTCCAGTTCCTACACCTTGTTCTTGTGGAACTGCAGTTCAGTCTTAGTGACACTCATCTCCACTCTCTGGTTCACCACATCTTTCTGCAGCTTCTCCACCTGGCTCTCACTGGCGCTCAGTCTACACTCTGAAAATAAAAGGTTCCTGGAGTATCCTTTAGGGGTTCTTCAAATTGAAACTGTGGTGAACCCCTTTTAATGGATCTTCGAATAACTTTTTGTCGTACATATTTGAACCCCCCCCCCATTATTATTGTTATTATTAATAATAAGCATAACAATAACCCAATATTTTAGTTGTCAATGTTTATTATGATTTTAGTGGCAAAGCAGAATAAAAAAATCAAAATATGAGGTAAACTCCCAGCAGAGCCCCAAGTCTGGCATGTTAATGTTAATGTGTTGATGTTCTCCGTATCCATAGCCAGAATGATTTTGCAGTGCATGGTGATTGAACAGGTTTCCTGTTATATTCATCAGAGGTGTAGGGAGTGTGAAGTCTGTGAATCCAAAAAATAGTAATTTTATACAGATGTTTAACAAAACATGCACACAACAGTATTCATACCTTGGTTTCTGTGGTAAATGTGAATGGAAAAAACTGTTTTGTTGATGGTTTTCATACACATACCTTGTCCATAATGTAGAGGCCTATGGGATTTTCATTGAAGAGGTAAGGGAGGTGGATGGTACATGTGATCTGCATAACATACCAATACCAATTGACATACCTTTGTATGCCTCCTCGTCTGTAAACCTGCAGACACAGACATAAAAGTGAGCAGTTCAGTCATCTGCACCCAATACAGCTAGCCTTCAACATATTCTTATAGCATACAGTACATATTCTTACCTCTTTGTTGATTGATATCCATTCAATTGTGTTCATTTTATGTTTTAGAAAGATTTTCACAAATATGAAAAGATAAATGGTATCATCACAAAACAATATCAATTTAAATCATATAAGGGACAAACCTTATCTTAAATTGAAGAGATCTTTACATTTTTCAGTTAAGTGCCTGCACCTGCTGTCCTTTCAAATTCAAATCCAAAATGTTTCAATTGGGCAGTTAGTTTCCTGCAAGAACCCCCACCAACTAAGGAGGTTCCTCGATGAACCCCACCTCCTATGGGGTTCTTGGAAGAACCTTTTGGGGGCAATTTTCAGTGCCAAGAACCCTAAGGTTCTTCAAAGAACTTTGAGGATCTTAGAAGAACCCTTGTTAAACCCCTAATTCTTAGAGTGTAGCCCCCATGGCTGACAGTTCAGCTGCGTGGGCTGGAATTACAGGAAATGCTCTTTCATGTTCAGATGCCAACACTTAAATGGACCAGGTAAGAAAAATAAAATACCTTTATGCAGTCATTTAGTACAGCAACTTTACCTGCATACTCTCTCTTCAGCCCCTCCATCTCTCCTTTCAACTTGTCCACCTGGCTCACACTAGCTGTCTCTCTGGCCCCCATGTTCCTCAGCTCCACTCTCTGTTCCACCACCATGTCTCTCAGCACCTTCAGCTCAGTCCAGATGTCAGGCTAGGTGGTCAACTGTTCAGCATCATTCTTTCATCCTTCACTGTGACCCTGTTCAGTGATATCATTCTCTCTGACCCCTCCTCTCTCTCCCTGACCCCATGTCCCAGACAGACAGAACAGCAACACCTGCAGAGCTACAGCACCCCTCATTCTGAAACAATGTCTCTTCAGAACTAATGTAGTCTACTGGGCTCAGTCCCCTTCTTTATATACACACTGGTCTTGGTGGACCAATACATGGGAATTGAACAGGTGTCCTCGTGGAATATTTTGATAACATAGCCAAGGACTGTGTGCTATAACAGAACACAGGTAAAATATTACTCCATGCTAAGTCATTCAAATGAGGCCTGGGGTTGTTTAAGGCCATGGGAGAATCTAACCTGCTACTCAGTTCAATAGTGGAATGGCGGATCCAGCAGCATAGTTCTTTGGGTTTTGGGCACATAGTTGGACAGCAGATGGTTTGATTTACAGTGTTGTAGGCCCACAGTGCAGCAGTGATGATGAAGGTATTTACAAATGTACAGTCCAGTAATTCAAGGGCAAAGAATAGTTGTACTTCAAAGAGGTTTCTATTGAAAAAACAGCCCAGGAAAAACAGGATCTAAAGTAGCCTACTTCAGTGACTTAACAGCTACAAGCCAAAACACCCAAACACCCCCAAAAATGAAAGACTGGCACAATTCTGGCTAATACATGAGAACTACATGAACAGCATGCTGTCTACACACCACCTGACCTCCTGATTAACGAGCAAACTGCCTGAAACCGGAAATGGTCCCATACTCATGACAGGTGGAACTCAATGGGATCCACACATTAAACAAAAATAGCATACACCTCAAAATAAGATACAATACACATTTATTTGAAACTAACACATTTCAAGGTAATTGGAAATATTATAATTTTAATTTTAAGTAGCACAAAACTTAATATTATGTCACTGGCATTTTAGAATGGATTATCCCAAACATTGTGCGCGCACTGCACAGGTAAAGTAGTGCATGAGACATGCACCTTATTTTGACCATTTTCTTTGGGGGGTGGATAAGCAAGATAATGACTTTGTCTAAGCATGAATTTAAAGAAGCACAATCGCTAACACATAGTCCTACACATGCAAGTTCTCATCTGAGCATGAATAAATAGGCAACTTTAATTACACGCTTAACAAACAATATGCCTGGGCCTACGAGGAAATGCTCAAGTCGGCATCCTCATAAAGTTTCCTCATAGAAATCTGTCTGTATTGGCTATACTGGATGTAGACTTTTAGTAAGCGGATTGGTTGGTTTACTGTAAGTAATACTGTGTAAGCTATATTTCTCAGTCAGGACAAGAGCCAGCCTACAGGCCATAGTTAGTGTCCGAGGCCTAGTCAGGTAGCCCACCTCACCACCACCACCCACAGACTAGTAATGAAGAAACCTTGCCTCCAGCTGAATGCTTGGTAACAAGGAAAAATAGATGCTGTGTGTGTGTGTGTGTGTGTGAGCCTCTGGCCCTCCTTCAGCCCTTCATACATGTTAATGAGTGTACAAAGCCTATCCTGTCTCTACAAGGTCACTCTGTCCTATCGGGATTAACTAACTACCCCCTGCATCCTTATCCTGTATGCTCTCTCTATACGACCATGGACAGAGAGAGATGAGATTGACCTCAGCAGGTAGATGTGTGTGTGTGTCTGTATAGAGGGTGAGAGCAGGAGAGTGTGCGTGTGCATGCGTGTATGTTTGAGTGTGTGTGTTTGATACTGCACTGTCAGTCACACCCCTGTACCTCACCATGTACATGAGGTGAAAGCATTATGCCTGTCGCATGCTTCCTAGTCGAAACAGTTCGCACATACAGTACTAGTCAACAGTTTGGACACACCTACGTATTCCAGGGTTTTTCTATTTTTACTATTTTCTACATTGTAGAATAATAGTGAAGACATCAAAACTATGAAATAACACATATGGAATCATGTAGTAACCAAAGAAGTGTTGAACAAATGAAAATATATTTTAGATTTTAGATTCTTCAAAGTAGCCACCCTTTGCCATGATGACAGCTTTGCACACTCTTGGCATTCTCTCAACCAGCTTCACCTGGAATGCTTTTCCAATGGTCTTGAAGGAGTTCCCACATATGCTGAGCACTTGTTGGCTGCTTTTCCTTCACTCTGCGGTCCAACTCATCCCAAACCATCTCAATTGGGTTGAGGTCGGGTGATTATGGAGGCCAGGTCATCTGATGCAGCACTCCATCACTCTCCTTCTTGATCAAATAACCCTTACACAGCCTGGAGGTGTGTTGGGTCATTGTCCTGTTGAAAAACAAATGATAGTCCTGCTAAGCGCAAACCAGATGAGATGGCGTATTGCTGCAGAATGCTGTGGTTGCCATGCTGGTTAAGTGTGCCTTGAATTCTAAATAAATCACAGACAGTGTCATCAGCAAAGCACCCCCACACCATCACACCTCCTCCTCCATGCTTCACGGTGGGAACCACACATGCAGAGATCATCCGTTCACCTACTCTGCGTCTCACAAAGACACGGCAGTTGGAACCCAAAATCTCAAATTTGGACTCCTCAGACCAAAGGACAGATTTCCACCAGTCTAATGTCTATTGCTCGTGTTTCTTGGCCCAAGCAAGTCTCTTCTTCTTCTTGGTGTCCTTTAGTAGTGGTTTCTTTGCAGCAATTCGACAATGAAGGCCTGATTCATGCAGTCTCCTCTGAACAGTTGATGTTGAGATGTGTCTGTTACTTGAACTCTGTGAAGCATTTATTTGGGCTGCAATTTCTGAGGCTGGTAACTCTAATGAACTTATGCTCTGCAGAAGAGGTAACTCTGGGTCTTCCTTTGCTGTGGCGGTCCTCATGAGAGACAGTTTCATCATAGCGCTTGATGGTTTTTGCGACTGCACTTGAAGAAACTTTAAAAGTTCTTGAAATGTTCCATATTGACTGACCTTCATGTCTTAAAGTAATGATGGACTGTCATTTCTCTTTGCTTATTTGAGCTGTTCTTGCCATAATATGGACTTGGTCTTTTACCAAATAGGGCTATCTTCTGTATACCACACCTACATTGTCACAACACAACTGATTGGCTCAAATGCATTAAGAAGGAAAGAAATTCCACAAATTAACTTTTTAGAAGGCACACCTGTTAATTGAAATGCATTCCAGGTGACTACCTCATGAAGCTGGTTGAGAGAATGCCAAGAATGTGCAAAGCTGTCATCAAGGCAAAGGGTGACTACTAGTTTTGATGTCTTCACTATTATTCTACAATATAGAAAATAGTAAAAATAAAGAAAAACCCTGGAATGAGTAGGTGTGTCCAAACATTTGACTGGTACTGTATATTATCATAACATTTTGTTGTTCTGCAGTTTTTTGAGGGGCTGTTCGAGCACACAGATTTTATGTTGTTGAGGCAAGTTGAAGTTCGGCTGCCGAAGTCTACGCCCCTTCATTGGTGATTGGTCAACAGTACTACTCCTAGTAGGAGTGGGAACTATGGACGGGATTCTTCAATGAAGGGTTTGTTATCATTCAACAAGAAATTACTAATTTTCATGCACATTTTTTCACTTGAGAAATACTGCAACATTTGACATTACATTTTAGTCGTTTAGCAGATGCTCTTATCCAGAGCGACGTACAGTAGTGAGTGCATACATTTAGATATTTATTTTTGTACTGGTCCCCCGTGGGAATCGAACCCATAACCCTGGCACTGCAAGCACCACACTCTACCAACTGAGCTACACCAAACATCCTCAGCAAAAACGTCAACATTTATTACAGATTTCTTGATTTATCTTTGATTAATTCTGAACTATTTTGAGGAAGCTATGTTGTTGCTATGGTGTCTCAAGAGGGACAAACAGTAATATTCCCGCTTTTTAAGGGAGTATGCGAGGAACAGACATTCACTTCCCCTAGCCGAGTTCTGCTAGGAGTAAACCGGACCTAGTATGAAGGCCTTAAGTCTTCTAGGGTTGTAAATCCATCAGTATAGACACAGGCATGTTCATTTCCATCCTTATTTTATTACTTTATGATCACTGGTCCTATGTATCAGTAGTATATACAGTGCAGTACAAACATCAGTATAGACACAGAGATAGAAAGGGGATTTATCTCACTGCCATGTTTCTTTCATGACTGCAGCATATACAGTGAGGGAAAAAAAGTATTTGATCCCCTGCTGATTTTGTACGTTTGCCCACTGACAAAGACATGATCAGTCTACAACAACAAAATCCAGAAAAACGCATGTCAAAAATGTTATCAATTGATTTGCATTTTAATGAGGAAAATAAGTATTTGACCCCTCTGCAAAACATGACTTAGTTCTTGGTGGCAAAACACCAATCACAGAGGTCAGACGTTTCTTGTAGTTGGCCACCAGGTTTGCACACATCTCAGGAGGGATTTTGTCCCACTCCTCTTTGCAGATCTTCTCCAAGTCATTAAGGTTTCGAGCCTGACGTTTGGCAACTCGAACCTTCAGCTCCCTCCACAGATTTTCTATGGGATTAAGGTCTGGAGACTGGCTAGGCCACTCCAGGACCTTAATGTGCTTCTTCTTGAGCCACTCCTTTGTTGCCTTGGCCGTGTGTTTTGGGTCATTGTCATGCTGGAATACCCATCCACGACCCATTTTCAATGCCCTGGCTGAGGGAAGGAGGTTCTCACCCAAGATTTGACGGTACATGGCGCCGTCCATCGTCCCTTTGATGCGGTGAAGTTGTCCTGTCCCCTTAGCAGAAAAACACCCCCAAAGCATAATGTTTCCACCTCCATGTTTGACGGTGGGGATGGTGTTCTTGGGGTCATAGGCAGCATTCCTCCTCCTCCAAACACGGCGAGTTGAGTTGATGCCAAAGAGCTCGATTTTGGTCTCATCTGACCACAACACTTTCACCCAGTTCTCCTCTGAATCATTCAGATGTTCATTGGCAAACTTCAAATGGGCCTGTATATGGGCTTTCTTGAGCAGGGGGACCTTGCAGGCGCTGCAGGATTTCAGTCCTTCACGACGTAGTGTGTTACCAATTGTTTTCTTGGTGACTATGGTCCTAGCTGCCTTGAGATCATTGACAAGATCCTCCCGTGTAGTTCTGGGCTGATTCCTCACCGTTCTCATGATCATTGCAACTCCACGAGGTGAGATCTTGCATGGAGCCCCAGGCCGAGGGAGATTGACAGTTCTTTTGTGTTTCTTCCATTTGTGAATAATCGCACCAACTGTTGTCACCTTCTCACCAAGCTGCTTGGCGATGATCTTGTAGCCCATTCCAGCCTTGTGTAGGTCTACAATCCTGTCCCTGACATCCTTGGAGAGCTCTTTGGTCTTGGCCATGGTGGAGAGTTTGGAATCTGATTGATTGATTGCTTCTGTGGACAGGTGTCTTTTATACAGGTAACAAACTGAGATTAGGAGCACTCCCTTTAAGAGTGTGCTCCTAATCTCAGCTCGTTACCTGTATAAAAGACACCTGGGAGCCAGAAATCTTTCTGATTGAGAGGGGGTCAAATACTTATTTCCCTCATTAAAATGCAAATCAATTTATAACATTTTTGCAATGCGTTTTTCTGGATTTGTTGGTTGTTATTCTGTCTCTCACTGTTCAAATAAACCAACCTTTAAAATTATAGACTGATCATTTCTTTGTCAGTGGGCAAACTTACAAAATCAGCAGGGGATCAAATACTTTTTTCCCTCACTGTACATTCAGAGAGCTAGCGCGTTGGCTTCCTAGGCTTCCTAGGAAGCACACAGCCATCACAGCAGACTGAGCTGAGAGGTTCAGATGTTAGGATCAAGCAGATTAGATAGAGGCTCTAAGGAATCTGTCTACACATCCCTGTACTGGAGACACTGCAGGGAAATACATCCTACATCGATCTTACACAGAAGAGAGAGATGGAGATGTTGAACAGAGTCTTTGTAGTAATAATGCATCATGACATGGTCCCGACTGTCTCTTTTCCCCGTGTTGCTCGATATGTACCTAGTTCATTTGGAATATTTTTTGCATTTGCTTGATTCAACTCTTTCTGGCACATAAAGATATGTGTGATGTTGACTTCTTGCAGGGTTCTACCCACAAGTTCCACTATTATATTCCTCTGTTCCTCAGTCATTCTAAGTTCTGTTCTGGAATAGTTCTGTGGAGAGTCACCATGCTTAGGCAACCTTATCAAAGAACCAACCCATGCATGACACCCCTCCTCCAACGGGAGACCTACACAGACCAAAGAAGACTCTTTCATTCCCATTCAGTCCCAGAGATACTCCATAATCCTTATTGCTACGTTGAAGACAAGACGTGGGTCGGGATTCAACGTTTTAATAGTTTTTCTCAGCCTTTGTGGTTTGGGGGGAAAATGTTGCGTAATTCTCCCCTGCTCATTAATTGTTATGATTCTCTGCTCACCTCTCCACTGTGATGTGGTAAACTGCTTTCTGCTGCTGAATGGCTGCCATGCCCTGGTGTCAGTGACCTAGCTGGGTGCTACACATTGGTAGTGGATGAGGTCCAGTCCAGTACTGTAGGTCTCAGGGTAGACTACTGTATGAGCACTTTGTGACATCTGTTGATGTAAAAAGGACTTTATACATCAATTTGATTGATATAGCTGCAACCAGTTTACCTCAGATTTGACTGCTTCTGATATTGCTGGTTGTCCAATCACATATTGTATGCTCTGATTTGAAGTGAAGGTAGATTAGAGAAGAGATGGATCACCTATCATATGTCTGGGGAAGGCATTAGGGAACAAGGGAAGTCCTGGGGAGTTGCAGGGTCTGCTGGTTCTCTCTGCTCCTTCTGGCTCTTAATTGTTATATTAATGTCACTAATTGCTCAGAGGGAGCTCACACCTGGTGTCTCTGGTCTGGTGGTGAGAACTAAAACCAGCAGACAGCTTTTCCTGGATGGAGCCTTGAAGGCCCCAAACATCTCCTTCCTCTGCTGGCTTCCACCCAAATCACACCAAATCTCCCAATTAATATTCATTAATGTTACATAGTAGGGGCGGGGGAAGATGATGGGGGCGGAGTGGGCTGCCTGTTGCCAAGGGGGCATTGTTTATTTGCATATCTAGAGCTGGATAAATCTATGAGGTAAAGACTATGTTCTCATTAGTACTAATAGTATGCTGCCCCTGCCCACTGATAATACAACATTCGTTTTTCAGAGACTCCCTCCCTCCCGCGCAGCTAAAGGCATGCTTCACTTTCTCTCCCTTCCCCCTCGCCAGTGTAAAATACCTCACCCCCACAGACAGAGACAGATGGAGAGAGCAGCACCAGGCTTCCACTCAGCTCCAATGATTTATGCCATCACAACACACACACAAGCGTGCACGCACAAAAGCACACACTTTCCACTGGATGAGATGGCACATGCTTATACATGCATGCATGCAAGCACACACACACACACACACAAAGACACACACACACACACAAAGACACACACACACACACACACACACACACACACACAAGCTCAACGCTGACGCTTGATGAGATGACACACACAGATGAGTGTGTGAAGACACCTATCTCACCTGAATGTTATTAAATGCTGATGCTCCGGAGCTTTCCTAGAGGACGTGTGACGAGGAGCTTTGAAGCAGTGGCAACAGAGTTTGACATCAGTTGTCCCTCTCTATGACAGTTAAGGGAGAACCAGGAAGGTGTCAGACCAGACATCATTTGTCATCTCTATGACAGTTAAAGGAGAACCAGGAAGGTGTCAGACCAGACATCAGTTGTCCCTCTCTATGACAGTTAAGGGAGAACCAGGGAAGGTGTCAGTCCAGACATCAGTTGTCCCTCTCTATGACAGTTAAGGAAGAACCAGGAAGGTGTCAGACCAGACATCAGTTGTCCCTCTCTATGACAGTTAAGGGAGAACCAGGAAGGTGTCAGTCCAGACATCAGTTGTCCCTCTCTATGACAGTTAAGGAAGAACCAGGAAGGTGTCAGATCAGACATCAGTTGTCCCTCTCTATGACAGTTAAGGGAGAACCAGGAAGGTGTCAGACCAGACATCAGTTGTCCCTCTCTATGACAGTTAAAGGAAGAACCAGGAAGGTGTCAGACCAGATATACTTTGTCCCTCTCTGACAGTTAAGGGAGAACCAAGAAGATGTCAGACCAGACATCAGTTGTCCCTCTCTGACAGTTAATGGAGAACCAGGAAGGTGTCAGACCAGACATAATTTGTCCCTCTCTGACAGTTAAGGGAGAACCAGGAAGGTGTCAGACCAGACCATGGGGAAAGGATATCCTTTTTCTAGGCAGTCTGGAAACGTTGTCTAGTCAGAGTTAAAAAGGCTGTCTCGTTTCATACTGGACATCTCTGTGTCTGCTGCAACAAGTATAGTGCTACACTTTGCTGCTGTACTATCACTGTATGTTTGTGCCAAACCAAACATATGTGTGTGTGTGTGTGTGTGTGTGTGTGTGTGTGTGTGTGTGTGTGTGTGCGTGTGTGTGTGTGCGTGTGTGTGTGTGTGCGTGTGTGTGTGTGCATGCATGTGTGTGTGTGTGTGTGAATTCAAGCATGTGGAAACAAGGACGTGCATGCAATACAAGACCCAGTGGTCTGTTCGTAAGGTCACAGTACACTATGTTCTCTTCTCAACACCTTGTCTCCCTAGTCCCTACCCAGTATACACAGTATAGAGGAGAGAGGGATGGAGGGATGGGGACAGCAGTGGATGGAGGGAGAGGAGGGGTAGGGCTGCTGTGGCAAGGAGATGAGGGAGATGGGGACGAGAGGAGGGGAATGGAGGGATGGAGGGTTAGAGGGACAGGTGGGGGGTGGAGGGAGAGGCAGGGTATGGGGGATGGAAGTGTAGAGGGAGAGGAGGGGATGGAGGGATGGAGGGTTAGAGAGAGAGGAGGGGGATGAGGGATGGAAGTTTAGAGGGAGAGGAGGGGGATGGAGGGAGAGGGAGGGGATAGGGGGAGAAGGAGAGGATGGGGTATGAAAGTGTAGAAGGAGAGGAAGGGGATGGAGACATCCTTTCCTTAAGAGAGAGAGGAGGGGGGTGGAGGGATGGAGGTTTAGAGGGAGAGGTAGGGGATGGAGAGAGAGGCAAGGGATGGAGGATGGAAGTTTAGCAGGAGAGGAGGGGGATGGAAGTTTAGAGGGAGAGGGGGATGGAGGGATGTAGAGGATAGAGGGAGAGGAGGGGTAGGTCGGCGATGGAGCGGAGGGGAAAATCATTTATCCTCTAGCTCAGGTTAAGGTGACCTGTTTGTCTCTGTCAGGGCTGTGTTCCACCTCTGATGTCTCCATAATAGGGCTGTACCAGGTACACACAGCCAGATAGCAGCTGCTCACACCACACCAGCACAATGCCACCACACCTGATGTCCTTGTGCATTACCAGCCTTGTATAGCATCTCACTGAGTGGCTGGGCCTATCTGTTATTCTCTAGAAAGGAGGAAAGTGCATATATATAGATACATATTTTCTACTCTGCTCTCTCCTCTCCTCTCTGCTCTGTTCTCAAATCAAATCAAATGTTATTTGCCACATGCACCGAATACAACAGGTGTAGACATTACAGTGAAATGCTTACTTACAAGCCCTTAACATTTACATTTTAGTCATTTAGCAGACGCTCTTATCCAGAGCGACTTACAGGAGCAATTAGGGTTAAGTGCCTTGCTTAAGGGCACATCGACAGACTTTCACCTAGTCGGCTCGGGGATTAGAACCAGCGACCTTTTGGTTACTGGCACAACGCTCTTACCCACTAAGCTACCTGCCGCCCTTAACCAACAATGCAAAGTAAAAGAAATAAAAAAAGTGTTAAGCAAAAAAAATTTAAGCAAATAACTGCAAATAAATAAAATAACAGTAGGGAGGCTATATACAGGGGGGTACCGGTGCAGAGTCAATGTGTGGGGGCACCGGCTAGTCGAGGTAATTGAGGTAATATGTACATGTGCGTAGAGTTAAAGTGACTATGCATAAATAATAAACAGAGTAGCAGCAGAGTAAAAAAGGGGGACGGGGTTGGGGGGGCAGTGCAAATTGTCTGGGTAGCCATGATTATCTGTTCAGGAGTGTTATGGCTTGGGGGTAGAAGCTGTTGAGAAGCCTTTTGGACCTAGTCTTGGCTCTCCGGTACCGCTTGCCGTGCTGTAGCAGAGAGAACAGTCTATGACTAGGGTGGCTGGAGTCTTTGACAATTTTGAGGGCCTTCCTCTGACACCGCCTGGTATAGAGGTCCTGGATGGCAGGAAGCTTGGCCCCAGTGATGTACTGGGCCGTACGCACTACCCTCTGTAGTGCCTTGCGGTCGGAGGCCGAGCAGTTGCCATACCAGGCGGTGATGCAACCAGTCAGGATGCTCTCGATGGTGCAGCTGTATAACTTTTTGAGGATCTGAGGACCCATGCCAAATCTTTTCAGTCTCCTGAGGGGGAATAGGCTTTGTCGTGCCCTCTTCACGACTGTCTTGGTGTGTTTGGACCATGATAGTTCGTTGTTGATGTGGACACCAAGGAACTTGAAGCTCTCAACCTGTTCCACTACAGCCCCGTCGATGAGAATGGGGGCGTGCTCAGTCCTCTTTTTTTTCCTGTTGTCCACAATCATCTCCTTTGTCTTGATCACGTTGAGGGAGAGGTTGTTATCCTGGCACCACACGGCCAGGTCTCTGACCTCCTCCCTATAGGCTGTCTCATCGTTGTCAGTGATCAGGCCTATCACTGTTGTGTTGTCGGCAAACTTAATGAAGGTGTTGGAGTTGTGCCTGGCCATGCAGTCATGGGTGAGCAGGGAGTACAGGAGGGGACTGAGCATGCATCCCTGAGGGGCCCCCATGTTGAGGATCAGCGTAGCAGATGTGTTGTTACCTACCCTTACCACCTGGGGGCGGCCCGTCAGGAAGTCCAGTATCCAGTTGCAGAGGGATGTGTTTAGTCCCAGGATCCTTAGCTTAGTGATGAGCTTTGAGGGCACTATGGTGTTGAACGCTGAGCTGTAGTCAATGAATAGCATTCTCACGTAGGTGTTCCTCTTGTCCAGGTGGGACAAGTTCCTCTCCTCTCCTCTGCTTTCCTCTCTTCTGCTTTCCTCTCCTCTCCTCTGCTCTCCTCTTCCTTTCTCTCCTCTACTCTCCTCTCCTCTGCTGTCCTCTCCGTCCCATTTTCACTCCTCTCTACCCCCCTCCTGTTTATCATCTTCACTCTCTCTTCCAAGTAGGGGATGACATTATTGTCGTTTTCTCCTCTCCTCCTTTCCCCTCTCTCCTCCATTTCCACAATCTTGCAAATTACCTCTCTGTGGTCAGATTTCATCACTTTCATTTGCAAATAAAAGAGAGGGAGGTGGTGAAGGTGTAATGCAGACGAGAGAGAGAGCTGGGAGAGTGAAAGAGCGAGAGAGCTGAGAGATAGAGACATGGAAGGTGGAGAGAGAGAGAGAGGGAGAAGACTGGCCTGGAGCTATATGGGAAGTTGTAATAGACGCTCTCTGAGCTAGAGAAGGATGAAAAGAATGTGATCTGTTTTACAGAATCAAGACTGTGTAGTCATTACCATTCTCCCTGCTAGGGGCTTTTTATACTATTCATCACAGGGTTTACTTACATCTCCTCAAAATAGAACCGTAGATATTCAGATAGGCCTTATTTGCACAGGCTGAACTACAGAATGTACTGTTGAATATATACCATCCAAAATAGAACTATGAGATATTCAGATATGCTTTATTGTCACAAGGGGACACAATGTACAGTCCTCTGTTTGTGATCTGGACACACATTGGTTGCTTCCCAAATGGATCCTTATTCCATATACATGATATACATACATATATGCCTATAGAATGTCTACACCCCTTTGAACTTTTGTCACATTTTGCTGCCTTAAAATTACATCTAAATAGGGATTACATTTGATTTTTGACCTACAGATCTGCACAACCTCCACATTTTCAAAGTGAAAGAAAGTTATAGAAAATGTTTCAAATTAAGCCGGGAGGGTCGTCAGAGAAATGGGACACACCTGGGCTTGGGTGTGTCCCAGTGATAAATACACCTTTCCCCCATTCATTGTGGAGACTCTCCATGCAGACGCACTGTTGGATTTTGGGTGTGGTATTTTTGTGGCTGTATTGTTTGTTTGCTTTGGCACCTTTCAACACTCCTCATTATCACATCTATGCATCCACTCACTCACACTACTGATTACTGACTACACACACCATTGTTAATTGTATATAGTTAGCTTTAGTTAATAAATATATTTAGTTATTCCTTATCTCCACGTTGTCTCCCTATTTGTTATGGGTTATGAGCTGGTTCGTGACATCATGTATTGTATTCTTCCAACAACATCATGTGTGTCTTCACTATACCATGTGTTGTTATATTGTGCCTATCATGTGTTTGCCCTTGTCCAGTCCAGTGTGTTCTCCCTCCTTACCATGTGAACAGTATTTACCTAAAAATACACTATACAGTCTGTGACGCGTCCCTCTCAGTGTGTGTGTGCACGCATTCTGTGTCCTCTCTCTGTGTGTAGGTCCTTACATGAAGATAAATGCCACCACTTCTATGGCCATGGCAGCGGGGAAATATAATCCCACATTTTGTAGATCAATAAAGCCCATTGTATTCTAATGTATTCCAGACACTCTATTCTAATCTGTTCTCTCACATTAACAAACATATGGCGGCCCTCTCTGCTATGGTTGTTGTGTAATTAATAGGCATGGTGGGGCAATTAAAACAGGGAGGCTTTATGAGCCTGCTGATTAAGATATTTAAAGCATGAATTTCAATGAATGCCTGCCTATACCCTGGGCTCTCTTGCTTTTTCTCTGTCTGGGAGTTGTTTATTGGTGTAAAAGAGCCAGAGAGAGAGATTTGGGTATGTGTGTCAGGGGTGAAGGGGTGGGTTTCCCCTTTTCTTCTTGCTTGCCTGTGTGTGTGTGTGTGTGTGTGTGTGTGTGTGTGTGTGTGTGTGTGTGTGTGTGTGTTTATGTAGAGTGTTATCCTTGAGTTTTCTGTTATCCGTAAGCAATTAAATCCAGCATTACCAGAATAGCTTCGCTGGAATCAGTTGCTGAGGATTTCACAGCATAAAACAGGTCGGCATTAATGCCTCACTAACTGACTGCAGGACAGTAACTGTACAGAGAGAGACGGTCCTCAACCGCTTTCAATAGAAACGATTAACGTGTAGAGCCAGCGGTCTTTAAGTCTATTCCACAGGGGATGGATGTATGCAGATTCCCATTGCAAGCCATATTCAGCCCCTTAATTGGTACAATCAGTTATCAGGGATACTGTATGAATGTAAAAGTCTGCCTGTCCCCAGATAAAGTCCACTCCAGTTACTCCTGGGCAGAGGTTACAAATTGTGTTCCCCACAGTGGAGTTTAATTCACAGTGGATTTAGAGCTATTTATATGATTGAGAGGCCTAATGACATTAATGCTGACACCGGAATGAATAACATACTTAGGGTGCAGGCTGGCCATTTACTCATAGCTGAGACAGAAACCAGGAAGAATGGGCGCGCGCGCGCACACACACACGTACCTACACACATACGCGCACACACACACACGCACGCACAGGCCTTTATGAATCAGTGTTGTGACCCTGGTGTGTAGACATGAATGGGACATTTGCATTACAGAGCTGCAGAGTGTAGAGTGTGTATGGATGTATTCAGTAAAGCTGGTACATCAGTCGGGTTAGGCTAAAGGGGTAGAGATGGAGGGGAGGATGTCGAAACAAATACCACCAGTCCTTTTCTCTTCCGTTTTTAATCCCTCTCCAATGTTTCCTTCTCCCTTTTGGTTCCTTTTTACATTCTTTCTCGCTCTCTTCTCTTCTCTTTCTTTCTTTCTTTCTCTCTTCTCTTCCTCTTTCTTTCTCTCTTTCTCTCTCTCTCCTTTCTTTCTTTCTTTCTTTCTTTCTTTCTTTCTTTCTTTCTCTCTCTCTCTCTCTCTCTCTCTTTCTCTCTAGAGCAGCACAGCAGTAGAACAGAACAGCTGCAGTATGATTCAGCATTACATGGTCAGGATCTATAAGCATCTGCCAGGGGAACATTTCTATATAATGAACACAGTACATCTTCTGTGGAGAGGCCCTCCTGAGGAAAGGAGTGCAGGAACAGAGAGAGGCAGAGAAAGGGGTAGTAAAGCAAGAGGGGAGAGAGAGGAAGAGAGAGAGGAAGAGAGAGAATGTTCTTATAGTATAGCCTACAGTCTTCAGGTCCCACTGCAGCACGTGTCAACACTTCTGACTGTGTCTCTGCTTCTTTCTTTCTCTCTACACAGTCTATTGAGTAAGTCTTACACAGTCTATTGAGTAAGATCTAAACAGTCTATTGAGTAAGCCCTACAAAGTCTATTGAGTAAGCCCTACACAGTGTATTGAGTAAGCTCTACACAGTCTATTGAGTAAGCTCTACACAGTCTATTGAGTAAGCTCTACACAGTCTATTGAGTAAGCCCTACACAGTCTATTGAGTAAGCTCTACACAGTATATTGAGTAAGCGCTACTCAGTATATTGAGTAAGCCCTACACAGTATATTGAGTAAGCTCTACATCACATTCCCTGTCAACTAGTTGTCAACTATTACTCTCTCACCAGTAGGGTAACACAAGGTAAACATGCTCTTGAATAATAAGATATGTTCCTCTATTGTTTCACTTATCTCCTGGAGTTCATGAAACCAACTGTCACTTAATCATGACTAATGATCTTAACAAGACATACACGAGAAAATGGTTTTTATTCATTCATACAAGTGGTAGATACCTGAGAATGGACTTCCATTACAATAGACTAAACAGGTGAATATACAGTATATTTATAATATGTATCAATATAAACCTAGTTATAAATTATATTCATCCACTATGTTAGATTATTCCACAGCCTGTACAGAGGTCATGTTGCATCCATTACCATAGATCAGAAGTTAATCATGTTTAAAACAGACATCCTATTGACTCATCAGTGAAGGTTAGCCCTGCTTGAGCCATTTGCTGCATTGAGTAATGGATTGCTGGAGAAAGGGCTAGGAACGGGGGTTGGGTGTATGGGTTACATAGTTACAGCTGGATAAAGGGGTAGGTCCAGGGGTTGGGTGTATGGGTTATATCGTTACAGCTGGAGAAAGGGGTAGGACCGGGGGTTGGGTGTATGGGTTATATAGTTACAGCTGGAGAAAGGGGTAGGACCGGGGGTTGGGTGTATGGGTTATATAGTTACAGCTGGAGAAAGGGGTAGGACCAGGGGTTGGGTGTATGGGTTATATAGTTACAGCTGGAGAAAGGGGTAGGACCGGGGGTTGGGTGTATGGGTTATATAGTTACAGCTGGAGAAAGGGGTAGGACCGGGGGTTGGGTGTATGGGTTATATAGTTACAGCTGGAGAAAGGGGTAGGCCCGGGGGTTGGGTGTATGAGTTATACAGTTACAGCTGGAGAAAGGGGTAGGACCGGGGGTTGGGTGTATGGGTTATATAGTTACAGCTGGATATAGGGGTAGGCATGTGAGTGCTCTAAGTGCTGCTTCTGTGGACGGTGTAGCTTTATTGGTTAAGTGTGTTTGTGGTGGATGGTGTAAAAAAAAGGAACTGTCGCAGTGTAGTTACTGTCACTGAGGGGTTTAAGGCAGGCAGGAATTGGTGCATCTGTATGAACATGAACGTGTGTGTGTTACTCTGGGGTGGAGTTAAGGCGGACAGTGGTATGAGGCAGTGTGGAGGTGGAGGGGTCTGACATGGCTATAGTCTTCACTCCCATCTTCTTCAGAGAGCGCTCGTCTGTGACGGACATAGAGCGGGAGAACGCCGGACGAGGGGCTGCTGCCGATGAGAAAGAGAGAGAGAGGCGGGGGGAGGAAGAGGGGAACGAGGGGGGGGGGAGAGTTGAGGGGTTAAATTATTCAAATACACATCCCTTCACAGTTCACACACCCCTAATAAAAATACACTTTTTTTCCCCCCAAATGAGATGAATGGCATGAAATGTTTTTGTGTAAAATCTGATAGGTATAATGAATACTCGGACAGAGTGGTAAGATCCAATCGCAGAATAGCGATGCTTTATTAGAGTACAGACAAGGGAATAGCTTAATCGTGGTCGGGCGGGCTGTGGTCAAAACCGGGCCAGGCATAGACAGGCAGAGGTACCAAGGGAGCGGGCTTAGTCGTAGTCGAGGGCACAGGCACAGGATCAGAGGACGGTAATCACTGGGGTAGACAAGCAGAGGATTAAGCAATTCGGGGAGTCAAACAACAAGGCACAGGTCGGATACACGGGTAATCAAAAACAACAAACACTCTCTCTCTCTCGGAACAAAACGCTTAGCAAGTCACAATGGAACAATACCTCGCACCGACTGAACTTCTGAGCACACCTATTATCCTACCCTAATTACGGACAGGTGTGCTCAGAACTCAGGTGAACCAGATCGAGTCTGATGACTCCCCCTCTCTGTAGATCGGGGAAGTGTCAGACTCTGTCTAGACCCAGCCAACCCCCGATCCCTTACAGTATCCCCCTCCCCAGGGCCGGCTCCTGACGGCCTTCTACCTCTACCGGGTGGTCTTCCTCTGGGTCGGGGTCCGGGATGATCTGGGTGTTCAGCGTGGAAAGTGGCCTTGAGAGCGGGGTCTAGTATGTCCTTAGCAGGGACCCAGGACCGTTCCTCAGGTCCATATCCCTCCCAGTCCACGAGATATTCGATGCCCCCTCGTCTCCGTCTTGACTCCAGTATCTCGTGGACTGTATAGGTGGTGTCCTGTTCATCCTCCAAAGGTGGTGTAGTAGGTTGTTGAGCGATTGGTGGGTACATCAGGCTATAATGGACAGGTTTCAACAGGGAGACGTGGAACGTAGGGTTTATCCTGTAGTGTCGAGGGATTAACAGACGGTAGGTGACAGGGTTAATACGTCTCTGTACCTTGAAAGGACCAATGTACCTGGGTTGGAGCTTCTTGCAGCTCCGTCGGAACCGCAGGTCTCGGGTAGACAGCCACACTCGTTGACCGGGTTGATAAGTGGGAGTAGGTCTCCGGCGTCGGTCGGCGTAGGTCTTTTGCTGTTGTGAGGCTTGACTGAGATGTTGATGGGCCGTCTCCCAGACCTGCGCACTCCGACGGAACCACTCGTCCACCGCCGGTACCATCCCTGATGCGGTATCCCACGGGAACAGGGATGGTTGATACCCTAGAACACACTGGAAGGGCGTTAGGCGTAGGGAGGTGTGAATGAGTGAGTTCTGAGCATACTCTATCCAAGGAAGGAATCGGCTCCACTCTTGCGGCTGCCGCGAACATTGTTGCCGTAGATATTTCCCAATTTCCTGGTTGAGCCGTTCTGTCTGCCCATTGGCCTGGGGATGATATCCGGAGGTTAGGCTAACCGAGATGCCCAAGCGTTCGCAGAAGGCCTTCCATACCCGGGATACAAACTGGGGTCCCCGGTCAGAAACAATATCCTCCGGGACACCAAACTGCCGGAACACCTGGGTAAACATAGTCTCAGCCATCTGAGTGGCGTTAGGCAAACGGGTCATGGGTACTAACCGGCACATCTTGGAGAAACGATCGATGACCACGAGAATTACAGTATGGCCCTCTGATTCTGGTAGGTCGGTAACAAAGTCCATTGCAATGTGCGACCAGGGTCGTTGAGGAGTTGGCAATGGCATCAGCTTACCCTCCGGTAGTGCACGAGGTACCTTGGACTGAGCACATGCTGGACAGGATAAGACATAGTCTCTGACATCATCTGTGAGGGAATCCCACCAGTATTTTCGGCTGATGAGTCGTGTAGTTCGAGTGATTCCGGGATGACCAGATCCCAGCGACGTGTGGCACCATTCCATCAGTTGAGGTCGAAGTGGAGCTGGTACAAACACCTTAGACACCGGGGTTTCTGGAGGGGCTGGTTCCGCTTGTAAGCTCTCCTGAATAGTGTCATCAATAGCCCACCTCACCGGACCAGCACGGCAACTCATGGGGAGAATAGGTTCTGGCTCCACGGGTCTTTCCGCGCGCTCGAACCGTCGGGAAAGCGCGTCCGCCTTACCATTCTTGGACCCGGGGATATAAGAGACAGTGAATCGAAAATGGTTGAAGAATAAAGACCACCTTGCCTGTCGGGAGTTCAGTCGTTTGGCACTGTGAAGATACTCCAGGTTGCGGTGGTCCGTGAGCACTTGGAACGGATGCTCTGCTCCCTCCAACCAATGTCTCCACTCCTCCAGTGCTAACTTCACCGCCAGTAATTCCCGATTACCCACGTCATAGTTCTGCTCGGCAGAATTCAGTTTCCTTGAAAAGAAAGCACAGGGTCGTGATTTAGGCGGCTCACCTTGGCGTTGGGATAACACGGCTCCAACTCCAACCTCCGAAGCATCCACTTCCACGATAAACGGTAAGGTAGGGTCCGGCTGACATAGAATAGGAGCGGTGGTAAAGCGTTGTTTCAACGTCTCAAACGCACGCACTGCCCCCTCCGTCCAGTTCAGACCGCGACCCTTGTAGCTGGTCATCGCCGACAGGGGCGCTGCGGTTGTGCTGAAATTACGCACGAACCATCTATAGTAATTGGCAAACCCTAAGAATCTCTGGAGCTCTTTCACCGTCTGGGGTTGAGGCCAGTCTTGTACCGCTTGCACCTTGGATTCATCCAATTTAACCCTGTCGGGAGTGAGTATGGCCCCAAGGAAGGAAATCGTAGTGACATGGAATTCACTCTTTTCTGCCTTCACGAACAGAGAATGTTGTAGGAGCCGATCTAGAACCTGTCGTACATGGGACACATGTTCACTCAGAGAGTTAGAATATATTAGGATGTCATCAATGTACACTATAACAAAGCGATCAATCATGTCCCTGAAAATGTCATTCATGAACGCCTGGAATACTGAGGGCGCGTTGGTAAGTCCATAGGGCATGACACAATATTCGTAGTGTCCTCGATGTGTGATGAAGGCAGTCTTCCATTCATCCCCTTCTCTAATACGCACCAGATTGTACGCACTCCTGAGGTCCAGTTTACTGTACATGGAGGCCTGTCCCACCTGTTCGAGGGCTGCTGGAATCAAAGGAAGAGGGTAACGATTTTTGATGGTAATATCGTTCAACCCTCGATAGTCTATACAAGGACGCAGTCCGCCATCCTTTTTCTTCACGAAGAAAAAACTGGATGCGGCGGGAGACGTAGATGGGCGAATGGCCCCTTGCTGTAGCGCCTCATCAATATACTGGCTCATCGATTCTCGTTCCGGCTGTGACAACGGGTAGATTCTTCCACGAGGAGGTGTAGCCCCGGATAGCAGATCAATCCCGCAGTCCCAGGCCCGATGAGGTGGTAACACGGTAGCCCTCTCCTTGGAGAACACCTGCGCGTAATCCTGGTATTCTGTAGGGACAACAGTAGACACCGCACCCTGCGCATCCTCCACAGTAGACATTTTGCACGGTAAATTGAGGCACTCTGCCCTACATACCTCACTCCAAGCTGTGATATCGCCAGATTTCCAGGAGATGACCGGATCATGGGTGACGAGCCAGGGGTGGCCGAGAACTAGCGGCTCCCGTGGAGCGGAGATGACGAAAAAAATTATGTTCTCATGGTGTATGGAGCCCACTTGTAACTTGATTACCTCTGTACGGTGCGTAATGAACCCAGTGCCCATGGGCTCACCGTCTAGCGCGTTGACTCGCAGGGGAGGTTGAATTGGGATAAGTTGAACTCCCAACTCCTCAGCAAGACCCTTATCCAGAAAGCTGGCAGCCGCTCCGGAATCAATAAGTCCTTCCAACCTGCACACTTTCTCTCCGACAGATAAGGTAACTGGCACATACATTTGTTTCGATGTAATGTTCAAAACTTGAGTCTCACTCACCGGTTTGGCAGTTCCGAGGCGATATCCTGGGGTACGGTTTGGTCGTACCGGACATTGACGAACGAAATGACCCGACTGACCACAATACAGGCATAGTCCGTCTTGCCGACGTTGTTGTCTCACCGAACCTTGTAGAGGTGACCGTCCCAGTTGCATAGGTTCCTCCTCAGATTCTCTCCTCCGCTCTGTCGATTGCTTAGGACCAGTGATCGAGGGCTCCCGGACTGTGGATACCTTGTGTTGCACTATCAGATTATCAATAGAGATGGCTATTTTGATAAACTCATGTAGCGCAGTGATATCTCCTCGACAAGCCAACTCAGTCTGTACGTCTTTGCGCAGCCCTCTTCGGAAAACGGTGAGCAAAGCAGTCTCGCTCCATCCGCTACTGGCTGCTATAGTACGGAACTCTAAAGCGTAGTCGGCTACTATGCGACGGCCCTGCTGAAGTTCGCATAGTTGGTCTCCCACACTACGCCCAGATACTGGGTGGTCGAACACCTCTTGGAACAGTCTCTTGAACTGAACTTCCGCATTCAACTCGGGGACCTCAGCTGCCCAAAGCGCAGTAGCCCAATCCAGTGCTCTTCCCGTTAGCAGAGAAATCATGAAATCCACCCTGCTACGGTCATCGGGAAACATAGTACGATTATACGACATATACAGGGACGTCTGGAGTAGAAACCCCTGACATTTGCCAGGTTCCCCGTCGTACCTTGTTGGTAGAGAAATCGGAGGTGCATGACGAGGACTGACCGTGCTCGGGGTGGTGCCTTCAGCCGCACCAGCGTTGAGTAGCTGCAGGAGTTCATCCATCCGTTTCTCCTGTATCTCCCATCGCCTCTGTAATTCCGCTGGATCCATGGTAACGGCGAGGTATTCTATAATGAATACTCGGACAGAGTGGTAAGATCCAATCGCAGAATAGCGATGCTTTATTAGAGTACAGACAAGGGAATAGCTTAATTGTGGTCGGGCGGGCTGTGGTCAAAACCGGGCCAGGCATAGACAGGCAGAGGTACCAAGGGAGCGGGCTTAGTCGTAGTCGAGGGCACAGGCACAGGATCAGAGGACGGTAATCACTGGGGTAGACAAGCAGAGGATTAAGCAATTCGGGGAGTCAAACAACAAGGCACAGGTCGGATACACGGGTAATCAAAAACAACAAACACTCTCTCTCTCTCGGAACAAAACGTTTAGCAAGTCACAATGGAACAATACCTCGCACCGACTGAACTTCTGAGCACACCTATTATCCTACCCTAATTACGGACAGGTGTGCTCAGAACTCAGGTGAACCAGATCGAGTCTGATGACTCCCCCTCTCTGTAGATCGGGGAAGTGTCAGACTCTGTCTAGACCCAGCCAACCCCCGATCCCTTACAATAGGTGCCTGCAGTAGCATGTTCTGGCATGTAGGTGGTCAGGACAGCGCAGCGAGCTGCAGCAGAGAGACTGAGCAATGACTGCAAATCCATTTCAGCCTCATGTCTCCCGTAACACACACACATGCTACGGGCCATTCCTTGGCTGCTGCCCTCGATATCATTCAGCAGCAACAGCCGGCCGAGCTTCTCATGACTCACCAGCAGGGGGCAGAGTGACCCCCCCCACACACACACACACGCAGACCCCCACTAGGGCATACATTTGCAGTAAGTGCTGCAATAGCTACCCAAACTCCTTGTTCCAGCCAAACGCTAGGCCACGCCCACAGACAGTTTCTTCTCTGCAATGAGTCTGGATCTGAGTACCTACACAACGATTTCTAGAACGCAAACATATTCTAACAGTTCTGATTGGTCCCAGAAACCGATGGGTCGGGCCAAGCAGCGTTTAGAAAATTCGTCATTGGCTTTGATACTCTGATTGGATAGAGACGATCCAATCACTGATTACTTTGTTTTGTACAACAGCCCTCATTTGGACGTCACCACAAACGAATTTCAATGATTGCAGTCTCAGACTGAAGTATGTAGCAAACATAGAGCAGCGGAAGAATTCAGTTTGAGTCGTCAGACTGTTGGGCTCACTCTCCTCTGCTCTCATTGCTCTTCCTTTCTGTGAAATACATATTTTGCTACTTCGCTCTCTCTTACCTCTTCTTCTTCTCAATGATCTTTGTCTTCCTCTCCACCTCTCCGCCTCAGCATGCTCTTCCCTTCTTCCCCCTCCCCTTCTCTCCCATCCCTGCTCTTTCTCCCTCCCCCGCTCCCCTACTTTTCCCTCATTTCCCCCTATGCTCTCTCCTCTTCCCTTACTCTTCCTTCTATCTCTCTCTCCTTTCTCTCCACTACCTATCCTCTCGATCCTCCCCCACACTCCCCCTCTTTTTCTCCTCTCTCTCCTCCTCATTGCCCACTCTCTCGTTCTCTATTAAAGGGATGATATAGAATAGTACAGTAGTAGACTATAGTAGTTACTACAGCTGAGTGATATGGACAAAAATCCATATAGCGATAAATTGCCTGAATAGATACGATAGCGATAAATAGAACGATACGTTTCTAACGTTAATGTGCACCGCAGTTTATTATTATTATCCTTTAGACTACTAGTTTTGTGGTTGAAGCTATCAATTATCCAATTAACAATCATCCATATTTGCAAACGTATTTAATTTCAAACTTCACATTTCTCTAGAGTACTTATTTACATTTAAGTCATTTTGCAGACGCTCTTATCCAGAGCAACTTACAGTTAGTGCATACATATTTTTTTTTATTTTTTTTATTTTTTTTCATACACCCCGTGGGAATCGAACCCACAACCCTGGCGTTGCAAACGCCATGCTCTACAAACTGAGCTACATCCCCTGCCGGCCATTCCCTCCCCTACCCTAGACGACGCTTGGCCAATTGTGCGCCGCCCCATGGGTCTCCCGGTCGCGGCCGGCTACGACAGAGCCTGGATTCGAACCAGGATCTCTAGTGGCACAGCTAGCACTGCGATGCAGTGCCTTAGACCACTGCGCCACTCGGGAGATTACTTATCGTAATGAATGATATCAGCAAAATGCCTTCGATAAGTGATCGGTATGGTCGGTGTCGATAATTTTTGGTTTATCGTCCCAGCTCTAATAGTTACCTGTGTTGTTGTTCTGGGTTGATTTGAGTTTGCTGTTGGTCTGTTCCTGTATCTGTTGCTCAAACTCCCTCACATCCTCCAAACTCATCCCTGTAAGGAAAAGCACAGACTGATGAGCTTATAATGCATTATCATAACCATGTAACATGTGTATCATAATGCATTCTAACCATGTAACATGTGTATCATAATGCATTCTAACCATGTAACATGTGTATCATAATGCATTCTAACCATGTAACATGTGTATCATAATGCATTCTAACCATGTAACGTGTATCATAATGCATTCTAACCATGTAACATGTGTATCATAATGCATTCTAACCATGTAACATGTGTATCATAATGCATTATAACCATGTAACATGTGTATCATAATGCATTATACTATGTAACATGTGTATCATAATGCATTATAACCATGTAACATGTATATCATAATGCATTATAAGCATGTCCGAACAAAAACATACAGCAACAGTCAACAACAGCACATTGAAAGGCATAAATTACGATGTAGTATAATGCATTATAACCATGTTCTATAATATAATGCATTATAACCATGTCCTATTATAATCATGTTCTATATGTTAAAGAATTATAACCATGTCCTATTATAATCATGTTCTATATGTTATAAAGCATTATAACCATGTCCTATTATAATAATGTCCTATATGTTATATAGCATTAAAACCATGTTCTATTATAATAATGTCCTATATGTTATGATGCATTATAAACATGTTCTATAATGTAATGCATTACAACCATGTCCTATTATAATCATGTTCTGTATGTTATATAGCATTATAACATGTCATATTATAATCATGTCCTGTGTGTTATAAGACATTATAACCATGCTCTATAATATAATGCATTATAACCACGTTCTATTATAAATCATGTCCTATATGTTATAAGGCATTATAACCATGTCCTCTACTGACCGTGCCATTCATCTGTCCAGGCTACTGCCTGTCTGTGTCCTACCAGTAGGATGTCCTGGATGTTCTGTCAGATCATACACAACAGAGAAAATACATGTATTACATCAAAGAAACACATCCAAAGGCTTTGAGCAGGTGCTGCTGGAGATCAAAGTGTATATATTGAGCAAAAAGAAAAGAAGATTCCCCAAACACAATCTATGCTCTCAAATGTGTTTCTTGAAACAACATTTTGACCCTTAGGTCAGGTTCTCACCTGATGCATGATGGTAAATGTAGTTTCCTCTCACCCTGTGTATGAAGTCCTCAGTCTTGCCCTGGAGGCCGTAGACTTCGAAACTGCACTTCACCCTCTTATAGGAGCACATAATGGGGGTGCTGTCCTTCCACCACCCTTCCACCAGGGGGCCTCTGCCCGTCTTCTCAGACACCCAGCGACTCAGGTCCTACAGAGACACAAAGTACACATTACCTGATGACGGAGCTAAATCACTGGCTGTTGTGTAGGGGGAGGGGGAGTGTGTGTGTGCGTAGGCCTGTGTAAGCAGGTTGTTGCTCAATACCTCACATATAATAAATGAGTGATTCAACATGATAGGCATCTGTGGCCCAAGATGCATAGATTGCACAAGTGTCTGTGTATATTTCCTTCTGAAGTTACTGGAACTTCAGAAGGAGGAAATGTGTGTGTGCACGCTTGTACCTCTGTCTCCTTGTAGTGTTTGTCAGGGATGGGGTCAACGAGGATATCCAGGTGGCTCACGCTCTCTGCAGGGGTGGGCCTATCCCCGAATACCTGCAACCGAGCAGAGGGGGAGGTCACTCAGAAATAGACAGACTCACACACACTGGAGCCAGGGACTAGTAGATGAGGAAAGAGGGGGAATAGTGAGGTCACACACCATATCACCCATCATAATACCCCACCCTCAGGCCTTGAGCAAATCACCACACACACACAGACACAGAGAGAGAGAGAGAGAGAGAGAGAGAATGAAAGAGAGAGAATGAAAGAGAGAGAGAGAATGAAAGAGAGAGAGGGGGTGAGGTCGAGGGAGATTAGGGGAGAGAGAAAGAGGTGGAGAGCGGGGGGAAGGGAGATAGAGGGAGCACACTAAATCACAAAAAAAGAGAGAGACAAGGAGAGAGGGAGCAGGCGAAGAAGGACGAGCGGGGGTGAAAGAAGAGAGAAAGAGAACGAGACAAAGAAAGAGAGAGAAAAGTCACTGTTCTTTCTGTTCTGTTCTGTCCCCTTGTCTTGACAGAAAGCGAAAGAGAGAGTAATGTCTCTTTTGAAGATGTTCATTCCTCTGCTGGTATTTAACAAAGAGAAGAGCAGGGAGACAAACCCACAGCCAGATAATCAGCTGGGTTTCAGATCCTATTATGTCCTGTGTCTCTGTGTGTTTAAGAATCTATTCTCTTATATAACGTATGTATTGTCCTCCTGTCTGTCTGTTAGTCTGTTGACACTTGTCATAGTTCCTATTTTTCCATGTCAAAAGCATTGTTTTACCTCATCCTTTAAACCTGCTGGTGTTCCTCTGTTCTGGTTGTGCTTTTGTGCCCTTTAGATGTCTTCTATGTTGCTGTGTGTTGTAATAGAGGTGTATTTATGGGTGTGGGTGTGTGTGGGAGTCTGGGTGCATTCATGTGTGTGTATGTGTGTGTGTGCGCCTGTGTTTCTGCTAAAATGAACACATGTAACCTGTAGCTGGGAGAAGGTTGAAACAAGCTTCGTCAAATTTCTGGACACACACACACACACACACACACACACACACACACACACACACACACACACACACACACACACACACACACACACACACACACACACACACACACACACACACACACACACACACACAGACTAACAGCCAGATGAGTTCAGTGGTGTGTTCAGTCTTGTTCCCAGGTTTCCATCCAGAGATTACAGGGGCATGCTGTAGGGACAAACCAGCTCAGAATTGTATTTGTGTGTCGGAATTCCGTGAGAAGGCCATAGAAAAGGTGGTGAAACAAGCCTGTAATACAAGCATGTACCCTTCTCGCTCTCTTACACACACACACACACACACACACACACAGTGGATGGCTAATGGATCTGCCGATATTGTATTCTGTGCTTTGCTTGTTTTCCTTGTAATGGCCACATCAATTTGATGAGCATTCTCCTCACACTGTAGAGAATATTACAATTTCTCTCCCTCCCTCCCCCCCACCCCCACCCCACTTCTCTCTCTCCTTCGGTCATACTCACATTATTGTTGTTGCCATTGTTGTTCTCAAACCTGGTCTCAATACGGATGCTGAACTTGGGAAGGAATGACACCTACAGTAGATGAAGGATGGATGTGGATTGAGAGAAGGAGGGAGGGAGAGAGAAGGATGGACGGAGAGAAAACGATGGAGGGAGAGAAGGAGGGAGGGAGAGAGAGAGAATAATTGAGGGAGAGAGGAGGAGGGAGGGAGAGAAGGTGGGAGGGAAAAGGATGGAGGGAGGGAGAAGGATGGAGGGAGGGAGAAGGATGTAGAGAGAGGAGGGAGAGAGAGCGAAGGAGGGTGGGAAGGAGGGGGGAGAGAGAAGGAGGGAGGGAGGAGTAGACAGATGAGGATATGTGCACAGACATTTGGAGACTGATGAGCTCTACTGCATGCTTCATGCAAATGATGTGTGAATACTTACTGAGTACTCTGAAGCACACACCGCGGAAGTTCCATATGGATAGAGAGGAACATCATTAGTGACACACCACACACACACACACACATATTTCAAAACATGTGGAACGACAGATGTTTAAAGTAAATAGGGTCTCGATAAGGCAGATTGTGTTTAAATCCAAGTGCAGACAAGGAAACAAAGTCACTTCCTATGTTCTATGTTGACTTGACCCTATAGGAAGTACAAGTTGGTAGCAGGTGAAAAGGCTGTGTATGTGGTGGATAGAATAGTGTTGTCAGACCTGTGATGGTGTAAGGATAGAAGTTCCATGCTTTCTCGGTCACATAGAAGACCCTGGGGACAAACACACTCACCCAGGATGGCAGTTTACTGTCAGAGAGAGAGACAGACAGAGGGGAGGAATGTACTGTTACCTCCGCTGAGGTAGACGTATGTGTGTGGTATGTTCTAGGGCTAGGCCATAGGGGTGAGTGTGGGACAGTAGGTGTGTGTTTGCGTGCGCATGCGTGCCTGTGTTACCTGCTGAGGTAGATGCGTTTCTCAGTAAACTGTCCCAGGCCGTGTTGGGGATGTGAGTCTGGTTGGTTCCTCACCACCTCCACCCCCTCCCCTCCTCCGCTCTGCTCACTACTGTGTTTGCTGATCATGTACAGCTGCCCAATCTTATACTGGGGGTGGGGGGGAGAGATGAGAAGAGAGATTAAAGGAGCAGGGGGAGAGTCAATTCACACAGTCCTGTCTTAATACAATGTAGATCGTACACAATAAATATTGACTTACATAGCAGTGTGAATGGATATCTATGTCTCTGGGATGGCCACTATGTGAATGGATATCTATGTCTCTGGTCTGGCCATTCTCTAAATGAATGTGTCACCCATCCTTTGACTAACAACACAAACCCACACAGCGTTATGTTTCTCTTTGACTTCAGATTACTGTGACAGTTTTGTGGTTAATGTGTTTAACATGTACTGACGATTACAGAAACATACAGTGCAGTAAGACAGCAACTATATTATGTGAATATGTGCCCCACCTTTTGACTAAAAACGAAACACACACATACCTGTCTTAATTTGTCCCCCACCCTTTGACTAAAAACGAAACACACACATACCTGTGTCTTAACCCATCAACCTACTAGGACAACCAGCCACACTCCCCTCAGAATTAGAAGTGTGTGTGTGCGTGTTAGTGTAGACATTGCATAAACAGTGCTATGGTTTGAATGTGGAACTATAAGCTGATCCCACTAAAGCTGCACAGGAATCTTAATGCGCTTCCCCATCAGACCATGAGAGTCTGAGTTCCACACGTGGAATGGATCTCACCTTAGGATTTGGTTCTATGTGATTTTACAGAGACTACTTTCAGATAGATCATACACGACACTGATCCAGGGTTTTTTCTGCATAGAAAAGTATTGGGCGGGCTGCCTACGTGTTTTTTTGGGCGCCTATGTCCAAACAGTAAAGAAATATATAATAATAATAATAATAATAATAATAATAATAAATGATGGAAAAACGTTTTCAGTGTAAACTTAAATGAATAAAACCAGATATAAAGTATGTAGAAAAGATAAAGGACCTATATATTTTTAAATACAATCATCTTTGAGGACCAACAGTCACCGAAATAAAAGCTAGACAGTCCGGGATAATCTAACATTCAAAGAAATTTTACATTCAGGAGTGTTTTTGTCATGACATGGGGCCCCCATTGATTTTGTTATAATTTTTTAGTCACTCACATAGCATAAGCCATGGCAACATGCATGGAATTGCAGGAAATTAGCTTTAAAACTGCGGCCGACTGGAAGGCCTCAAACATTTTTGGTCGGCCACAGCAGCATTGGCCAGGCCCATGGCCATGCCCACCAGCTAAGCCCCATTTTGATCCATAAAAACCCTGTGATCACACTAGCTAAAGCTTACACAAACACTCAAACATTAGTGATCTTAAAGTTATAGTTCACTCTAAAGTTTGTCACACGTTTCCAGACCACAGAAGTGGCCTAACATCCGACCAAAGTTGGTTTCATAGTGAAGTATCAATTGAAGTTTCCGGCACAGCATGTTCTAATAATAAACATCTACATAACACTGTTCCAGACAGGTAGCTCAGACTTAAACACTATGACAGGTATAACTGCTTTGTTGTGGTGGTTGGAGGGAGCGAGGGAACAAGGAACTTCCCTTTGAGGGCACTCTAGAGCACCTTCCCCCTAAACCCTCATCCACCCACCACTTCTTACACCCTGGTGGAATCTGTCTGTTTTTAACCTCCAGGCCAAATGTCTTTGTTGACGTTTGGGGTTGTAAGCCTCAACCAGTCCAACTTGTTTGTGTGGAAAAAAGGGAGAGGAGGAGAGAGAGTGAGATGGAGGTAGAGGTAGAGAGAGAGGAACAGATGGAGCGATAATTTAGACACAATAACATTGTGATGCTCATTGCCAGGTGTAGTCTGTTCACCCCATGCTGACAGACAGCAACACAGAGCTGAGATTAGGTACATGCAGGACCATACAGAGTGCCAGCCACATGAACAACACTACTCAACTACAGGATGCCTGTGTGTAGTGCTCTTACAGATGTACGATTTTAATTTGATCCAGTTTGCTACAGCAGGAAAATAATCCTGCAACAACAGCAAATCTGAATTATTATATGGATTATAATGAATAGACATTTTTGTTGAGGGTGATACATTTATCGTAAATTACACCCTTAAATCCACTCCAAGTTGTCCTGCAACAGGGTGATCAAATGAAGATCCTACATCTGTATTCTAGCAACTTTAACACTTTCAAGATCACATGAAAAGCTGTCACCTTATATTTACAGCAGCGGTCTACAGTACACACACATTCAAACACACAAGCATGCACACACACTGACAACCCCCCCACACACGCTCACAGACAAACACACACTTATCCAGTGTACACACACTTACCTCTTCCACAGTTAGTGGCATGCATATTCTGTACTCCTTCATCAACATGGTTCAATCGTGCAGTGAACGTCTGTCTGTCTGTGTTTGTCCTAACTCTCCTGCATAAGCGAACTATAGTGCACAGCACCTACTTTGGACTGCAGTGACCTCCTTTCTCGCTCTCTCTCTTCTCTCCCTTTATTTAGCTGATGTCAGAGCTTTATTGAAGTCCAGTCCACTCTGTCAATGTGTATCTATCCGTTTTCTACACTTTCTCTCTTTTCTTCCCTCTCTCTCCTCCTTTTTGTTTCTCTCCCGATTAATCTCCTCACTCCCTCTGTCAACATTCAACTGTTGTCCTTCCCTCTCTCTCTCTCTCTACCCCTGGTTTCTCCCCCTCTCGCTCTCTCTCTCGATCTTATTGTTTACCCTTTCTTTGTTCTCCTCCAGTGAGCAACAGGTAATTAACTTGAGGTAAGACTGAAACCTTCTCAACTCCCTAATCCACGCTACCAAGTCTGTCCTGCTATTCTTTCTCTTTCTCTCTCTCTCTCTCTCTCTCTCTCTCTCTCTCTCTCTCCTCTGTACGTCTTTCTTACTTTCGTTCCCTGGACTGCTCTCGTGTGACCTTGCTCTCTGCTCGGCACTCCTCCCTCCACCGCCCTCCCCTGCTTTCAGTTCCTCACAAATTCCTTCTCTCCCTCCTTATCTTTCTTCTCTCTCTCCCTCCCTCTGTCTCTCCCTCCCCCACTTCTCACGCCCACCTTACTTTACCTACTCACCTGTTTCTGCTCTCTCTCTCACACACACACAAACACAGCCAAGGTTTTGTATGGCTAGCGCGGAGCGGTATTCAGGTGGTGGGTTGGATTAAATATTAGCAGAGTGAGCCATGATGAGTGCATCTATTAAGCACAGCGCCAGCATTTACATTGTATTACCATGACCTTGAACTGAGTTTAATTGAATCCATGTTTAGTCAATGAGTACAGAGATGTGAGCAGTCATTTTATCTATTGCCTGTGTGTGTCCTTGAGTACTGGGCTTGTTTCCCTGGAAAGAGAAGTGAACAACAATGGTGGTGGTCATGATGAGTGCCAAGCTTGAGTTGTGTTGTTGCCCCACTATCAAATGTGACAAAGGGGGAACAGATGCTTGGGTTTATATGGGTCATAACACAGGGGCAAAGCTATACTGCACATGTGTCAAACTCATTCTACGGTGGGCCGAGTGTCTGCGGGTTTTCACTCCTCCCTTGTACTTCATTGATGAATTAAGGCACTAATTAGTAAGGAACTCCCCACACCTGGTTGTCTAGGTCTTAATTTAAAGGAAAAACCCAAAACCTGCAGACACTAGGCCCTCCATGGAATGAGATTGACACCCCTGTTATACTGGGTCTGAGCTATAGAATCCGTATGCCCCTCAAACTCACCTATGGACCTCGAAGCCAGTTCCATTTCTTTTTTTCATCGTTCCCCTCTAATCAGGGACTGATTTAGACCTGGGACACCAGGTGTGTCTAATTAATTATCAGGTAGAAACCAGCAGGCTTCAGACTTTGTAGGGTAAGAGTTGAATATCCCTTTCCTAACCCTGTTCCTGGAGAGCTACCGTCCTGTAGGTTTTCACTCCAACCCTAATATAGCACACCTGATACTAATAATTAGCTGGTTGATAAGCTGAATCAAATTAGTTACAACTGGGGTTGAATCAAAAACCTACAAGATCGTAGCTCTCCAGGAACAGGATTGGAGAGCCCTGATATAGAAGGTTTTTGATCCTGTTTTAATAGTTTTATCCAAGTCCCACATTGACACCTAACCGTTGGAACTCTATAGATCTGAAATGATTGGCTAAGCAGTATGGTAATAGCTTCCCCATGTCCTCTCACTGGATTGGGTTTTCTCCATCTTGCTTATACCAAATCAAAGTTTATTTATCTATCCCTTCCTTACAGATCTATACATATGAGCTCCTCCAGATAAGGCCAGAGCAGTGGCAGGTTAATATAGAGATTGTTTAGAAAATGATGGCTGACTGACTGAGGGAAAGATTTACCAGTTGATAGGTTGATTGATTCAGTTACTGTGATATTTGAGTCTCTCTCACTAATTGATTGTACAATGTGCACACATTATAAAACATTTTGTTGAGTGTGTGATAGCAGTGATTTTTTTGTCTCCAAACTTTGCATTCCAAAGATTGGAGACTGTCGGATGACTCATGAGTTAATTAAATTATTGATCGATGATTGATTGATTCAACCAACATCACAATTACTGTTTCTGCATCCCAGTTGTCTCCAAACCTTCCTCCCCTCATCTCATCTCCTTTCCCTCATCTCTCACTGATAGCTGAAAAGACAGAGGGATTCACCAGATGGCTGACACCTATCAAACCCTCTCAGATCAGTGAAGTTAAATGAAAAAAATGCTCTTTATGACTGTTGGGGCATTTTACCATCATTATCCTGTCCTGTGTGTGGTTGATCGTCTGTATCTTATTGTGTGTGTGGTTGTTTTGCAAGGTTTTTATAGTAAACTAAAACTGAAACTACAATGAAAACAAATAATGGAAAAACTATTTTGTAAACTGAAATAAAATAGTTAACAAACCTGTTTAAAAAATAAAACTATAATGAAACCATTCTCCAAAACTAAATAAAATAAAATAAAAACCATCATTAATTATGCTCAGTTTTAGTTTTTTTTCTCTAAAATTGTTTTTTTTCTAATGGGGTTTTCAAGTTTCTGAATCTGGCAGGTCACATTGAGATTGGGTGCACTTGAGTGGTAATGCTTAAGCAACCAACTGTAGACGAAAGTCAAGGATTGAAGTTGGGCAAGGTGCAACTGCAATAGCCGAAAGTTGAACACTAATGTGGTTTTTCAACAGCAAGGCTCAGATCAACATGGCAGTGTTGCCATTTTTTATAAAAGTTTTCCATTCTCTCTGTCTCCAACCCCCATATCACACACTCAACAACATTTTTTATAATGTGTGCACATTGTACAATCAATTAGTGAGAGAGACTCAAATATCACATTTATTTGTATATACAGTATCCAGGCCCAATCCCAAATGGAACCCTAAACCTTACTCTTTATGCAGGTTGACATGGGATTGAAAATTAATTCCTGTCCCATCTTGTCCTGTCAAATTTTTAGATGCTCGTCTGTCTGTCCCTTGCTCTGCGTGTGAGTAGCCATAGCAACTGCTCCGTTTGGCTGCTGCTCAGAGCTCACGAGACAGTTGCCTGTACACAGCTGATAACAACCACATTACGAGATTTGGAAATGAAGGCAGCCCTTGCACTTACTTACCCAGAATTGGATGAACTCATGGATATGGACATGTGTAATTGTGTACGTCTCCGAGTGCATCTGAGGTAAAGTACGGGCTGGCTACAACTGGAGCGAGGCGCGAGAGTGAGCCGACATAAGGGGAAGGGGGGAAATGACCATTAAAAAAAAATATATATATATATATATATATACAGTGGGGAAAAAAGTATTTAGTCAGCCACCAATTGTGCAAGTTCTCCCACTTAAAAAGATGAGAGAGGCCTGTAATTTTCATCATATGTACACGTCAACTATGACAGACAAAATGAGAAAAAAAATCCAGAAAATCACATTGTAGGATTTCTAATGAATTTATTTGCAAATTATGGTGGAAAATAAGTATTTGGTCAATAACAAAAGTTTCTCAATACTTTGTTATATACCCTTTGTTGGCAATGATACAGGTCAAACGTTTTCTGTAAGTCTTCACAAGGTTTTCACACACTGTTGCTGGTATTTTGGCCCATTCCTCCATGCAGATCTCCTCTAGAGCAGTGATGTTTTGGGGCTGTCGCTGGGCAACACGGACTTTCAACTCCCTCCAAATATTTTCTATGGGGTTGAGATCTGGAGACTGGCTAGGCCACTCCAGGACCTTGAAATGCTTCATACAAAGCCACTCCTTCGTTGCCCGGGCGGTGTGTTTGGGATCATTGTCATGCTGAAAGACCCAGCCACGTTTCATCTTCAATGCCCTTGCTGATGGAAGGAGGTTTTCACTCAAAATCTCACGATACATGGCCCCATTCATTCTTTCCTTTACACGGATCAGTCGTCCTGGTCCCTTTGCAGAAAAACAGCCCCAAAGCATGATGTTTCCACCCCCATGCTTCACAGTAGGTATGGTGTTCTTTGGATGCAACTCAGCATTCTTTGTCCTCCAAACACGACGAGTTGAGTTTTTACCAAAAAGTTCTATTTTGATTTCATCTGACCATATGACATTCTCCCAATCCTCTTCTCGATCATCCAAATGCACTCTAGCAAACTTCAGACGGGCCTGGACATGTACTGGCTTAAGCAGGGGTTCACGTCTGGCACTGCAGGATTTGAGTCCCTGGCGGCATAGTGTGTTACTGATGGTAGGCTTTGTTACTTTGGTCCCAGCTCTCTGCAGGTCATTCACTAGGTCCCCCCGTGTGGTTCTGGGATTTTTGCTCACCGTTCTTGTGATCATTTTGACCCCATGGGGTGAGATCTTGCGTGGAGCCCCAGATCGAGGGAGATTATCAGTGGTCTTGTATGTCTTCCATTTCCTAATAATTGCTCCCACAGTTGATTTCTTCAAACCAAGCTGCTTACCTATTGCAGATTCAGTCTTCCCAGCCTGGTGCAGGTCTACAATTTTGTTTCTGGTGTCCTTTGACAGCTCTTTGGTCTTGGCCATAGTGGAGTTTGGAGTGTGACTGTTTGAGGTTGTGGACAGGTGTCTTTTATACTGATAACAAGTTCAAACAGGTGCCATTAATACAGGTAACGAGTGGAGGACAGAGGAGCCTCTTAAAGAAGAAGTTACAGGTCTGTGAGAGCCAGAAATCTTGCTTGTTTGTAGGTGACCAAATACTTATTTTCCACCATAATTTGCAAATAAATTCATTAAAAATCCTACAATGTGATTTTCTGGATTTTTTTTCTCAATTTGTCTGTCATAGTTGACGTGTACCTATGATGAAAATTACAGGCCTCTCTCATCTTTTTAAGTGGGAGAACTTGCACAATTGGTGGCTGACTAAATACTTTTTTTCCCCACTGTATATATATATATATATTTAACAGTCAACACAGTTGACTCCCATTCCTGATAGAATCCCGCAAGACCCCCGGGAGTCCTGTTCCCATGTCAACCTCTAGTGGAGATCTGAGAGGATTTGAATGGTATAAGCAACATGGTGAAACTTCCACATAGCCTATCAGAGGGCAAGGTGAATTTATTACCATTTTGCTTACACCTGTCAAATCCTCTACGATCTCTACAAGTGCATAGGGTGTTGGGCGAATCGCAGCAAAGTTAGTTCCTGTTTCAGTTATGTCCTAAATAGTTATTGGTTGACAATAGAACCTCCCACAACACAGGCCATGGTTGCTGGATGAAGTTGGTGAAGAGCAATTGCAGAAACTTGCAGTTAACTGTAGTAAAAACGTCACAACCTTTGATCACATGGTTTTTGTAAAGTTAATGCAGTTAACATGTAGGCGCAAGTAGAATTTTTTTTATCCCCATAATGCAACACACTTTGAAAGGCGAACAACAAGACAAGCAAGATGACATTGCCTACACCAGCACAGCAAATATTGGGCGCGTTCGAGCGGATACATTTTGTCTAGTCAAGATCAACGATGGTCACCACCTTTCAAAGTGTGTTGCATTATTGTGCAAAGAAATGTCCAACTTGCGCCTACATTTCGACTGCATGAACTTTACAAAAACCATGTGATCAAATGTCATGCAGTTTTTTATGAATTCATCTTCAAGTCGCTGCAGTTGTTTCTCATCAACTGCACCATGCAGCCAACTCCTGGCTAGTGGGAGACACTATTTGTCACCAATCATTAGGGTATTTTTGGTTGACCCACGTGAACGTGACCAAAGACATAACTGAAACCGGAACCAACTTTGCAGCGATTCTAAAGCTACAGGCAGAACAAAATGAAAGTGATATTTGAGACCTCTCTCTAACCAATTATGTTTTCAGTTTGTGTTTGATATGGGATTTAGAACGTTTATTTTTACATTTATAAAGAAAAACGTTTATAAACAATAGCAGCTACAGTGCTTCAGAAAGTATTCAGACCCCTTGACTTTTTCCACATTTTGTTATGTTACAGCCTTATTCTAAAAAAATTTAAATCGTTTTTTTACCTCATCAATCTACACACAATACCCCATAATGACAAAGCAAAAACAGGTTTTTAGATATTTTTGCTAATTTATTACAAATACAAAATGGAAATATAACATTTACATACACTACCGGTGAAACGTTTTAGAACACCTACTCATTCAAGGGGTTTTCTTTATTTGTACTATTTTCTACATTGTAGAATAATAGTGAAGACAACAAAACTGTGAAATAACACATATGGAATCATGTAGTAACCAAAAAAGTGTTAAACAAATCAAAATATATTTTATATTTGAGATTCTTCAAATTGCCACCATTTGCCTTCATGACAGTTTTGCACACTCTTGGCATTCTCTCAACCAGCTTCATGAGGTAGTCACCTGGAATGCATTTCAATTAACAGGTGATTTTGTTAATTTGTGGAATTTCTTTCCTTCTTAATACGTTTGAGCCAATCAGTTGTGTTGTGACAAGTTAGGGGAGTATACAGAAGATAGCCCTATTTGGTAAAATACCATATTATGTCAAGAACAGCTCAAATAAGCAAAGAGAAACGACAGTCCATCATTACTTTAAGACATGAAGGTCAGTCAATCCGGAACATTTCAAGAACTTTGAATGTTTCTTCAAGTGCAGTCGCATAAACCATCAAGCGCTATGATGAAACTGGCTCTCATGAGGACCGGAATGGAAGACCCAGAGTTACCTCTACTGCAGAGGATAAGTTAATTAGAGTTACCAGCCTCAGAAATTGCTGCCCAAATAAATGCTTCACAGAGTTCAAGTAACATATCTACATCAACTGTTCAGATGAGACTGTGTGAATCAGGCCTTCATGGTCGAATTGCTGCAAAGAAACCACTACTAAGGATCTCTCTGTACTTTGCGCCATTCATCTTTCCCTCGATCCTGACTAGTCTTCCAGTCCCTGCCGCTGAAAAACATCCCCACAGCAAGATGCTTCCACCACCATGCTTCACCGTAGGGATGGTGCCAGGTTTCCTCCAGATGTGACGCTTGGCATTCAGGCCAAAGAGTTCAATCTTGGTTTCATCTGACCAGAGAATCTAGTTTATCATGGTCTGAGAGTCTTTAGGTGCCTTTTGGCAAACTCCAAGCGTGCTGTCATGTGCCTTTTACCTAGGAGTGGCTTCCATCTGGCCACTCTACCATAAACCATTTCTATTGGGCACAAAATAATCTGAAACACAACCAAAACAAACAGCAAATGCATCCAACAAATTTGCAGAGGCACAAGCTTGATGTAGTCATTGCGTGCTAGGAATATGGGACCAAATACTAAACTTTTGACGACTTTAATACACATATAAGTTCATTTGTCCCAATACTTTTGGTCCCCTAAAATGGGAGGACTATGTACAAAACGGTTCACCCGATATGGATGAAAATACCCTCAAATTAAATCTGACATTCTGCACTTTAACCTCATAGTCATTGTTTAATTTACAGAGCCAAAACAACAAAACACATGTCACTGTCCCAATACTTTTGGAGCGCACTGTAAATAATATAACAAAAACGAAATATAAATGTTTTTATAAAACTTAAACTAAATAAAAACAAGTAAATCAGATCTGAAAACTAACTGAAGCTAAACTGATAAAAAAATATATATAAATAAAAACTAATATAAAACACACAACTATAATAACCTGTGTATGTGTGTGTGTGCATGTGTGTGTGTGTGTGTGGAAGAGGTGCAGAGAGGAGAGTGAGCTTAATAGGAGCCATATTAAAATGAGAAGGCAGTTTTAGATAATTAAACAATGGGCAGGACGCCAGCAGCATCATACCACCTCTTAAATGTCATGTGCCGGGGTCACAGGTCAGGAAAGCGTCCACTCAGAGATGGTAAAGGATGGACCCATCCTAGCCCGATCTCTAGTTTTTACCATGTTTTGAAGCTATACTGTGTTTGTTGACAATTACTGTACATTGTTCACAAACAGTGGAGTAAAAAAAGCTTATATTTTGGGTTCTGATGTGGTTACAGTTAAACTAAGCTCATGAGGCATTTCCAAGTAATATACTTTAAGAATCAATGGCTATACTGTATATCATTAATTTACAAGTCCCAAAATGGATATAGCAATTGCAGATTGCCCCTTTAAAATGTGGCTTGGGTTAGCATTTGTATTATTGGGTTAAGTTTAGGGTGAGAGTTACAGTAAGATTATGATTTGCATTTGAAAAGTGCATTTGTGTTTTGAAAGCACCCCCTTCGTCCTCTCCACCATGGCCAGATAGATAGTGTTGACCCCCCTCCTCCCATTCCCTCCCCCCCCCACCACCCCACCGGACTCCTCTGATCTCACGTTCAGTCCAATCATCAGAAAACCTGAAGGATTTGGGTCACACCTCCGCCTAGCTCGGAGAAAACACAGAAAGTAATAGTCAGGGATTTTAGACTTAAACTTTCTCCTCCATCAAGAATGTATTTTTCTCACACGGTCTCACAGCAGCACAACAGCTGTCAGAAGTCATTGTAATACATAAAGAGCTACATGGTTATTTAGTATGCAACATGGTGTATGTATGTCTCTGTGTGTCTGTCTGTGAGTAAAGTGGTGAGAGAGGCTCCTGTTGGTGATGGGAGGGAGGTTAAGGCTGTGTAATCTGGTGTGTAGGGGAGGATCACAGACTGATGGGATGGTGAGACACTGAGCCATTGATCTGACCTGCTTTCTTATTGATACCACCAGAGAACTGCCGTCAGGGGTATAGTGGCAGGAGGGAGGGCGAGAGGGACGGGGGAAGTGTGTGTGGTTGTATGTGTGTGTGGTTGTATGTGTGAGTGTGTGTTTGTGTGAGTAGGGGGATGTTAATTCCCCAGTGAGCCGGATGAAACAGAGCGCTCACTTATCCTTATCGAATCCCGATCTCCCGTTGTCAGGCAGAATTCCATCGGGAGACACAGACTCTGGATGGCGTTGCGGACTGTGCCGGCCACTGCAGAAGGAACAAGAGTATTAGACTCAACATGATAGCTGTGATTTGGTCCAAGCAGAGACAGAACAGTTTTGATTGGTCCAAGCAGAGAAAGAACAGTTTTGATTGGTTCCCAGGACACAGGCAGGGATAAACACACACACACACGCACAAGTTTGCAGGCATGCACTCACACACAAATGTGCACACGTGCTACATAGGCACTTCACACGCTACACACACACATGCGCGTACACACTCTCTCTCTCGCTCTCTCTCTCTCTCTCTCTCTCTCTCTCTCTCTCTCTCTCTCTCTCTCTCTCTCTCTCTCTCTTTCTCATTATCAAATCCTGAGACTCTCTTGTTTCCTCATAATAAAGAATTCTTCATTTGCAGGTTTTACATATTCATGAGCTAAGATGATATAAAGTGCGTTTCATTACATTGTTGTACTTATGTTCCCAGATAAATATTAGATGGGCTTTTAAATTGTTCAATGTTCTTTAATGCCATTATTAATTTGAACATGTAGTGATACCACAGGCTTTCATCCACAAAGTAGTGTGTGTATTTTACAGAGAAAGAGATCAAGATCTAGACTGTAGGCTACTGTATTCCTGTTTCAGCCAATATGTACTTGAGCCAGTGAGTGTGTGTGTGTGTGTGTGTGTGTGTGTGTGTGTGTGTGTGTGTGTGTGTGTGTGTGTGTGTGAAGATGTTCCGGAGGGTGTGAGTTCTACACATTCATCAGGGCTCTCCAGGGGGATAAAAGTTGAGCCTCACCACGGCTGAGAAAAAAAACACCACGGCCAGAAAAAAAAGAAACTAATTTATTCAAGAAGAGGAATGGATGGGATTTGCACACAGTAGCACGAGGACTGGAGGGCCACTGAGATGGATTAGAGTTCCTTTCTGTACAGCAGGTCATTGGTAGCTATTGCACTATAGCACAGAGGAGCAGGAGATTTCCTCTTTCACATTCCATAGAGGCAAATTCAATTGCCTCTTCCCTCTGCCGTGTGTGTGTGTGTGTGTGTGTGTGTGTGTGTGTGTGTGTGTGTGTGTGTAAACTCAGAGTCGGTTGGAGATAGGTTTGAATAGGATTCCAACACGTTCTCCCTAGCCCTCTGTCTAACTATGCCAAGACCCATGGCCCTATCATTCTCTCTTTCTCCTCTCTCTCTCTCTTCCTCCTTCGCTCACATTCACACTCCTCATGCCATGACCCCATGGTCCTCGCTAGATCACCCACTCAATGCCCTTCTTTTCTCCCTTCCTCTGTACCTTCCTCTTCTCTCCTCTCTCAATCACTCCCCTCCTCCCCTATTCCCACCCACCCTCTCTCTCTCTTCCTCTCTCTCCCTCTCTCTCTCTCCCCCTCTCCATCCATGCCAAGTCCCCATGGTCCTCTCTAGATCACCCACTCACTGCCTTCCTTGTTCTCTCTTGCTCTATAGCCCTTCCTCTCTTTCTCTCCCTCTCTCTCTCTCTCTCTCTCTCTCTCTCTCTCTCTCTCTTTCTCTCTCTCTCTCTCTCTCTCTCTCTCTCTCTCTCTCTCTCTCTCTCTCTCTCTCTCTCTCTCTCTCTCTCTCTACACTCTCTCTCTCACACACTCTTACCCCCCCCCTCTCTCTCTCTCACACACTCTCTTACCTCCCCCCTCTCTCTCTCTCTCTCACACACTCTCTTACAGTGCCTTGCTAAAGTATTCATCCCCCTTGGCGTTTTCCCTATTTTCCCAAGTCCCCATGGTCCTCTCTAGATCACCCACTCACTGCCGTCCTTGTTCTCTCCT